>NW_017304543.1:3738465-3749381 GCF_001594115.1 Trachymyrmex septentrionalis
CACACATATATATATATATATACATATATAATTATAATAGAATCGATCACTTTCGCATATATGATATAATACGATTCCAATTTAACGCCATTATAAAATAATGAGTAACATATCGAATTACCTAAAGCACCGATGTTGTTATAGGTATTATATTGAGAAAGATTAAATTAAGACGCAATAATACATTTTTAATGCTTTTTCTTATAATTGCTTTGTTCAGAAAAATTTTATTATTTAATAAGAATTAGTAATATCATTTTTCAGATAGTTTCACAATAATGTCTATAAGAAATATTTCGAACGTCTATAGAGACTAGTACAAAAAAGTGAAAATGAATTTGGTGATGAGTTTGTGCTGGAACGAAGAGAATCATTTCTACAGTGAAATAGTTCGAGAATGTTTTAAGATCTTACTTCTCCATTCCTAGCATCGTTCATAAAGTAACAAAACGATGTTTTGACGAGTGACTGTAAAATTCAACTGGCCATTTTCGTTTAAAATCACTCGACGTCTTTCACATTTTTCTATCTTCTCTCTCTCTCTCTCTCTCTCTCTCTCTCTCTCTCTCTCTCTCTCTCTCTCTGTACGTTTTATTACCTCTGCTCACGTTTCCAATTTAGGATGTAGAATCATGATTATCCCGCGTGTCTCCCGGGTGCTGTCGAACTGCTCGCCGGAAATCGTTATGAGTACCCATCAGGGGCCGATGTATTTGATTCAATGCGTTCATCGATGGTAATTTTTGACATGCGCTCGAAACTTATTCAAGCTACGTAAACAGGAAAATCATCCTCTCGAAGTGCCTCGTAGATGTTAAAGTGAATTTCCCTAGGTAATTAGTACAATATATTGCCGTGGTTGACATTTAAACCGTGCTAAGGGGAGAAAGAGAGAATACGAATCTTAAGCATTGCAGCACGACAACTTTCTTTAATCAATATCGAGCGCACAAACGGTAATAATTCGACATTACCTTGTCTTGTAATTACATCACGGCAATTTTCTCAGCGCGTAACAAGCTCGTAATCGATCGTAAATGTCCAAGTAAAATGAGACCAACGCCTGATGTTACCCGCAACAAACTAGTATCGGATTGTCTTGAATGTCTCAGGTTACAACTTCGTGAAAGGCGAAACTTTAGAACATGTTCCAATCGTGTTACAATATGTCACGTTCCAAGGAGAGGATTACATAAAATAAATATTTTTTTTTGTGTTTGATAATGCAAGTATTGCGCAAGTTAACGTATTCGGAGGAACTTTTAAATAGATTCAAAGTGAATTTACAGCTTGTCGGATTTTCCAAAGTCGGGGATAAAAACCCTTCGATTCAAATACGTGAGAAATGCGACTCGAGAATACTTACGTCCTTTTAAAGAAAGAATACAATTGAAAGAATGTTATTCTCGAATATTCTTTCTATTAGAAAAATTCATG
This sequence comes from Trachymyrmex septentrionalis, assembly GCF_001594115.1. Classification (NCBI taxonomy): domain Eukaryota; kingdom Metazoa; phylum Arthropoda; class Insecta; order Hymenoptera; family Formicidae; genus Trachymyrmex; species Trachymyrmex septentrionalis. The sequence goes on from NW_017304543.1 coordinate 3,739,903, forward strand.
TATTTATTTCCATAGTTCATTTATTCGCCACGAGTTCTCCATCGATATCCGGTTTGAGAACCAATTTAATATTCCGTCACAGTGGATAAAGTACGCTTTTCTTCTCTCTCAATACAGAATAACGATTGTAATTATCATAGCCAATATAGATATGAACGTGATAAGCGTTATAAAATTTTCCACAGAAATTTATGCCGCAAAAATTTTATTTAGGAATTTATCAATATAAATTTGTTACACATATATATTATATATTATTATTTACTTTGAAGAACATCATTGCAAATTTATATTCTAAATTACAACTCATTGACATTGTAATATGTTGTTATGTGTTTAATATCGTATCAATCCAAATTAATTAAATAATTAATGTTAAATTTCTGTTTTTGTTTCAATTTCATCTATATGACATTCTATTAACATGCATCAATTAATATTACATCTTTGTTCTTTAAATTATATTATGTTCTAGTAGTAATATATATAATATAATCAATTAACGTTAATTTTGAAAGACTTGGCGAATGTTAAAAACGAATTATATGATAGGGATTTTAAATCGATGATACATTTCTAATTTGAGTCTTCTTTCTGGAAATCTATGGAGTGAAAAAAAGAGGAAGAAAAAGAGAAGTCCTGTGCAAGCGGTATTGAATTTGCAGTGATAACGTCAGAGAAAGCTAACGAAATAAAACGCAAGCTCTGAATTACGCGCAAATCTACTTACGCGCAAAGGAATCTAAGTTATCCGAAAGCATCAGGAAAGTGGACGCGCGTTTGAAAGTGCCTCACTCATCACCGAGATAATTCTATGCGAAATCGAACCGGTAATCAATTGGCTCGGTAATCACGCTAAATGGAATTAAGCCGATAAACGTCACAAGTTCACACGTGGCTTTTAACGCGCTCGTGTGTGTCATAGACCAACCATTATCCAGTTATCATCAAAAAGATAGTTGTGCAAACAGAGTTAGTAAGCAATTTCTGTTCTCCTAGTAATACTGTAAAAATCATGTACCGTACACCGTGTAGTTTGGATCGTGTACTAACATTGTAAAAATTGTACATAGCTAGTGTACGTTTTTTTTTTTTTACGGCGCGATAACGTTATAACAGTGTGTTTTCGATGAAACCAGGGCACATCTCTCTGTTGTTCGACTTCGCGCGTATTAAAAAGGTTTAAAGCCGATGGGCCGAAGAGCAGATGTGACGAAGAGAAAATGACATTTTTCGGCTATTTTTTACTTCAGTAGTTTTTTACAATATTTTCCGCGACTTATTCTCAGTCGGTCCATAAATTTTGTTGTGATGGCAGCGTTAACTAAGCTGTTACATGTTAAATTACGAGTTTAGAATAGCACACATGAGTTAAAATAATTATTTTCAACATTCATTAAACAATATAATGACATTCAACTTTTATACTCTATGAAGTACGATAAATTATATAATTATAAACAAAAGTTCCAAAGTTTCTCTTTCATACACACTTTTTATAACCCTTCCAGACTCTTCTTTTTTTTTTAATGAAAAGTCTGAGCTAATTCAACTATCATAGATGAAAGGAGGAGCGGCGAGTTAGGAATGACTTATGCATTTCAGTATTCGTTATTTTCTTTCATTTTGAGCATATAAAAATATATTAGGAAATTTATGTTGTAGAAATAATATTTCGCTGAATATAGGGCACTTGCCTGTTGCTTGTAAAGTTACGGAAGTTTATATAACTTTGCTCACATTTTTCACGTCGGTATTCATCTCATCACCAAACTCTGACTTTCCTACACAAAGCAATAAGAGAGCAGACTCGCATCAATCGTAACTTGTTAGAAAAATCTCACCTTGTTCGCGGATTCATTTGCTGCATCTCAAAGAGCTAATTATGCCGTAGAACTCCTTGTTCTTGCAACATTAAAGGGAAGGAAAACACGATCACGTATTCCATGGTAAACAAAGAGCCTGTCCCGCGATTTCATTGGCTCACACGATATTTGCCTTCAAGTCATTTCGCGCAATTTCTCACATACGAATGCGGATGGTTTACTTCTGTAATATGTCTCTGTAAAATCAAATACGTTTTTTGGAAAATGAAATAATAAAAAAATATCGATTAATTATCGAAATTGTATAGACTCTAATGATATAAATCAATAATATATAGAAAGTCTCTGAGAGCCGACGCAAGTTATTGTTGCAAATAAGAATCTATTATTATCAGATACAAAATTAACTTGTGTCGCCTCTCTAAGGCTTTCTATTCATTATTAAGTTATCATAATATTTTAATCGAACATGAGAAATTAATTAATATTATAATATTTTATAATATATATATTAATATTATTTTATTAGAAAAAGTGTATAACAAAGGAGATTATTAATAGCAAATTTCATTTGTAAGATGTTTTACGATGTGATCTATATAAAGGTATCGGTGTATCATATGATGCAAAAATCATATGATGCATTCAAGAACAAATTATTTAAAAAAAATGTAGATTTTATGTGTATTATGTATACATATGTATTGAACTTAACGCCGTGATGAAGCAACTTTGAAAGGACGCTCTGAGCCCCGAATGCAAAAGAGTTAGTCTTGTTATATGTACGTCTAATTAGGTCAACACACACAGCGAGTGACGTTTACGTATTTCGCAGATGAGGATGAATCGGCAGAACAGAGTGTTCTCTCGCCGTTCCCCTTGGTGGCAGTGACATCGTAGTCGGCAGGGTCCAGGGGCCCATGGCCGGGAATTGTTTTCGTCGGTTCTGGTGGTGGCTCCCGATCGCGGTCCTATCCGGGTGCTTCTTCCCCCCCGCAATCGAAGCCGGTATTTCGTGCACGTCCACCTATCCCGCGGAGACATCGCGCGACGAGCGGTCCGACGCGGACGTAATAATCTTCCTGGGCGAGAGATGCGACGGGGAGATCAACATCACCGAGATACAGGATCACTTGGAGCACGCGCCCGATCTAACCAGCGAGCTCTCGATCAGCGTGCTGCCGAGATCTCGTGAGTAGTACCACTTGCGTTCGACTTTATTCGACGACACTATTTATTCAATAACGATGCGATGTTACGGAAGAGCCGTGCGAGTGTTGCAAATTTTATACGTCGTACCTTGTAGTTGGAAAATTACAATTTGGATATTTCATGTAATTACAGTGAGAGACGTGCAATTATAATGAGAGAAAATAATAGTTGAAATAACGATAATTTAACTATAATTTATAGTCATTTTTTGGGATAATCATAATTGTTTGAACCATATGAATTATGGTAATAAACACTGAATTACGATCATAACGACTATAATATGTATTCATTTAACTAATTATATCTTACACACAAATCATATTTGCATATAGTAAATTATACTATAAAAAATAAAATGTTGTAACTATACATATAAGATTATTATTCTCTATATATATTATATATATTATATATTAATATTACAGCAATATATATATAATAGCTATATAAAAATGATGCTCCTGACCATAATTATTTTACCATGCAATTATAGTCACAAATATGATATACTTTTCTCTCGGTATAGAGCATAATCGGAAACGTGTGAAAGAGCATTGAAAATTTTATACAAATAGCTGACGATATTTAACGATGTGATAATTAATTATACAGGAAAATTCATATACGGAAGACAACGAAGCCTAAGACATACCGCATAGCACGTATGATCGTAATTTCGAATACATTAATTAATTTAAGGGTTATTTCTCTCACCCGAGTAATTAATTACACTCACCTACATGTTTACTGCATACCAGAGTCGCAACATTAAATTTTAGCGTTCATGCCTTCCTCACCGAGAGTAATGGTATTACGCATATATTCATACAATATATAGAGTGTAATATAATGATTCGCACGGCTCTGTTACGTGTTATCAAGTCGACCCTAAATATACACACACATGAATTACGTGATATTCAATAATCCAATTACGCATTCAAATCGAAACTCGGTCAGTTATGCGTTTGGCATAAGTGCCGGGCCGGTGAAACGCAAAGAACCTAGCTTTCGAGTGACGTTTATCTATTTATGAATGGTACGTGTCTCGCGAAACGTAACGAATCTGGAGTACGCGACGACGCGACTAGAATATAATGCGATTTGCGTGGCACGAAGTTGATACGTCGAGCTCGGAGAATTCCCAGGCTCAGACGATTCCCAGGCGTCGCAAACCCGATCTTCTTGCGAGAGTGGTCCGCGAGAGATCCGCATTCAGGAAGCGCCGCTAATAGCATCTCCATCGTATTGTTTAAACCGTTGTATCTTACACAATCGCCAACGGCCGCGTAGTATACTCGTACGTATCTCAGAGAGAGGTATACACACTCCCGTCTAAACAGAATCATGTTTCAATGCGACGAGCCAAACACCGGGTTCGATGTTGTGTTGAGTACAACATTGTACCGACTGTAACGAGGAAGTACGAGAGCGATGGTTGTCTCATTATTATCCCAGATGAAAGAGGATAGCGTGCTTATTGAAATCGATAGCTGACCCACGAACCTATTGAAAATTGCACGATTAAATCAATGTACGTCACACCCTCTTTCGCTCTGTAATGCGTCTCTCTCTCTCTCTTACGTGTTGCTGGTAACAAGTTTTCGCGGTGGAGCCCGGCCCGGTTCCAAATTCTTTGATCGTCGTCCGCCCACCAAGAATTAAATGGCATGATTAATTAACTTTCAGTGACGTGTGAGACGGAAACTGGAGGCCTCGGCGCGCTGATGCACGCTCTCAGCGAGAGCAACACGAAGGCGGTGATAGCTGCGCTCGACAGCTCGATCTGCGAGGTCGCCGCCAAACTCGCGCATCTTGGGAATAAATTGCTGTTAACTTGGACTTGTCCGCTGGTGAGTGTTATCGCGTTTACTCGCAGACAGCTTTCCGTAGCTTATACATACAGTTATCCGGAGCCGTTGAACGGCAATTAAGATACCGTACATTTTGGGGAACAATTCATCTTTCGAAAATATTTGATATAAATCAAAGCTGTATATTAGATTTTTTTTTTCTGGAAAAACTGCAGAGAGAAAAAAGATGTAAAATTGTTAATCGCGTTATAACATAGCGTGTATATTTAACTGTTATTGACTTTGTATCAATTTTTGAACGAATTGATTTGTTCAAAAAAACTGTTGTCTATGGGTATTTTAACATTTCAATATTCTATATAATAAAATGTTAAAATAGACTATTTTTGAAAATTTTAATGGTTTATTTGATTTTCCTGTCCAAGTAATATGTGTAATCCATATTTCGTTTTGTATTTAAAATTACATCAATGCAAATTATTTCATATACAGATTGCAACATATGTTTTTCGGAATATTAGAATGTCACTTTGACTGGATGTTATTATTATTATTTTTAAAAAATTAAATTGCACTCTATGAAATAATAAAATAATCAAAATTGAATCACGAGGCGGTCGATGAAAGGAAATATCAAATATCTACAAATATTGCGATGTTTATTACAGGGCGCGTTTGTAGCAAACCGTAAAATATGACGTTATTTAGCGACGTTGTATTTTTTCCCGGTAAGCAAAAGTTAAAATAATGAAAATGCGTGTGCTCGTAAATTATTACATACACCGTAATATCCGGACTAAAATTGAAAAGGCCGTAAATTTTGTCTTGGCCTCTGTGCAATTGATTTTGCTGGAAGAGCCAATTTTAATACCGACTTGTGAGCTTCGTTTAAATTGAACCTGAAATGGTTATTTCCTGTTATTTAGTTTTCTAATTGGCGCACGTTCAATTATAGACATTTCCGATGCAAGCGACGAACTTGCAGTGTATCTCCATCGGGTATCTCGACGAGGCAATAATATAGAGTTTCGTCAAATTTCCCTCCTTTCACCATGAATTCACCATGAACTTTGTCATCAGTAAAGTACATTTGCTTGAGCGGAACAAATCGTCACCCCACGAAAAACTTTCTTTATGTGTTCTTATAGTAGATATTTCATACGTTCCCCAAGGCGACAGTTATGTCATCGTTTCAGCGAATATACTTTCGGATATTCCTTGACTCGTCTGAAAAGACAACTGAACTTCGCAATACCCTTATATTTGTTTAACCTTTATTTATTCTTTTCTGGAATCAAAAAGAGCAAAATAGAAATTGTTTTAAAATATTATTATTGCAGAGTATGTCTGTAAGGAATATTTTGGATTTTATTTTACTATGAGAAACACAAACAAATGTACGCGTATGTGTTATTGCTTTTGAAGAGATGTGTACGTTAAAATAAATATTCTGAAAATTTTTACAAATATTTCTCTATAAAACAATTTTATTCGTGATATTGATTTCAAATATAATAGATATGCTGTAGATAGAAAATGAAGCGTCTCAGTATCATCTCGTTAAAATTTGAGATCATGAATATTTATCAATAACCTATGTTCCAGAGAGATTTAAAGGAAAAGGATCTATCTTCGATCATTAGGCTTTCTCCATCATTACCGTCAATGGCAAATGCCGTAGCGGAAATATTTCTATACTTGCAGTGGAAGACGGCGGCTGTTATCAGCATAGGTAAATCCCCGAATAACACACACATACAATTGCTTTAAATAAATTTTATTATGCAAATAATGTTAGTGATAAAAAAAATATCATTTCAATTTTTATTTTTGATTTTAATTTGTTATTGTCTATTCAATACATATTTTTTCACATTATCCATTCAATTTAAATTGTTTCAAAACTGAAGTATTATAAGATAAAAAAATAATAGAAAGTTTCACGTGTAGAGAACAAAATTATATGTATTATTTAATTTAACTAAATTAAATTATTTTATTTTTAACTCTTTGGTACTATTCCTAGTGTACATAACCCTGAGATTCTTTTACTTTATTATGTTAGAACTTTTTTATTAATGAAGATACATTTGTTTGTTACTGTCAAATTCCTTGATGTTTGAATTAAAAATAAATTTATCATGAAATATTTCATTTGTGTGCGATATTTTTCACTTAGATATGTAGTAGAGAAATAGATACATGATAAAATAATATAGAGTGATATCGAAGAATTAAGAATATAATTTATAAAGATATATTTTTGATAGAGATTGCGTATGACAAGCTATACTTAAAGTTCTTGATTTATCAACGCGGTCCATATTAATCATCCTTGTTCGAACATGACAGCAATTCTCTTTCCGCTTTTCTCCCATTAAAAAGTTCCTTGAAATTTAACCTAAATATAGCTCGTATTTTCAACAAAAATGTACTTCGTAATAGTTAATTAAAATTTGCAGTCCTTATTAATTCACGACTTAGCTTGGAAATTACGTAACGTATTTTGCAAGCCGTCTCCATCAAACGACGCGAGAGAATAAATGTGCGACGCAAAAAAGCTCATTTATTTCAACGTGCGCTGCATGAAAAAAATTACATATGACTCTTCAACCCTGACGTCACAGCCCAATCTGGCTCGGTCAAGCTATGGATTAAATTGCGAATACGAACAATATGAAAGGATCCGGGATGATAACGACGATAACACTCAGTGACAGACCGAATCATGCTGACTGTCTGACTGTCCATTAAAACGCGATTGCTGCGCGATGCGATGCGCGCGTTGAATTTTAATGTACGTAGACAGAGAGATACGATTAATACCACAGATCGCGAACCGTGGTCCAGCCTGGACCGTGCCATGATCAATGCATTCCGACGGATCGGTGTCGACTTGCGGTATCATCTGATTCTACCCCATCGCGCAACCCTTGAGCAGATCCGCAGAATTCTAAGGTCCGTGCACAGTGTTTCCCGTCGTGGTAAGTAACGCACCCTTAATCCCATTATACGGAAACTCTACGAGCATTACTCGGCACTTACAGCTCGACTTTGAGGGTTCTCTCTCTCTCTCTCTCTCTCTCTCCCTCCCCCTCCCTTCCTCTCACCCCTTCCTCATTCTCTCTCTCTCTCTCTCTCTCTCTCTCTCTCTCTCTCTCTCTCTCTCTCCGCTGAAGTAACTACCGAAACTATTGGATTGAGGATTAAATGGCGCGAGCTGACGCACCTTCGTTCTGAATGGCGACCGACACAACGTGTACACGCGTCCCTCTCATCCTTTCCTTCTGTTTCCTTCTGAGAGCCCTTCGTGATCGAGAACGTTTAGTTTGCAGTTTGCTCCACGACTCGTACGACGCAATTTGATGACGATGCCATCAGCTCCGACTATTCCAAATGGTGTTCACGACTTAATCCTTTAATTACGTTCCTTTGTCGTTAAATAACGTAAATTTACATAAGGTGCCTCGGAACTTTTACTCGATTTAATCTGAGTTTAAAGTTGATTTATATCCCTCGCTAATACGTACCAGAGATACCAAAGGTCTTTTATTGATCAGCGATTTTTTAGCCTTTGCAAGAAAGTGACAAGATTTTATCATTTTCCGAGATGCGAGTAACGTCGAAAAAGAGGAAATTCATCATTAAAATAAACATGCAGATTTATTTTTTGCATTTCTGCGAAAGGTAAATTAGTTTAAAAATTAATATCGCTCATAAAACCAAGTAAAATAAGATAAATAGATACAGCGTGGCAGTATAGACAGGTGCAAATTATTGCTGTTTATTTGCCCTTTGAGAATTGGATCTAAATGAAAATCTATTTCTGAATCTCTTTACAAATCTTTTATTCTGCACTTTTCGTAGGGATAAAGACAACTCAGTAAGCGAAATTCCCAGAGTAAAAATAACAGACAAGAAAATTGTTCCCGCATGTATGTGCGGTATGTGTGTTTATAGAGGGTCGTGAAGTTAACAACGTCTTTTTAAATGTTTCCTCCGTACATAAAAGACGTAGCGAGACTTATACCCGGCCGCTGAGCCAAGCTTAACGGCAATAAAACCCACCTGCAACCAATCTACAGGTCTCCCAACTGTAATGTGTATGAAAAAAGAAGAACATTGTGTGCCATCCGTGCGAAAATCATTACGCGAAATGAAATTTTGTCGCAGATTATAGTAATTTTTTACATTACGTGATTGCTGCGTAATCACGTGTTTCAACATCTCCGCAACTTATAATTAGTTAACAACAATTTACGACACTTGGCGATGTACTTGCGAATGCAAATGAATTCGAGTAATGGCACTACGTGATTTATTCAGGAGAAAGCCGAACGTACATCTCCATATGAGATATGTAGTTAAAGCTCGTTTTAATTAATTTCAGTTTCATGAATGAACGGTTTGCTTTGCGTTTCATTGAAATAAACACGATCTATCGCGAGTTTGGGTAAGGTATAATTATTATCACATTGTCAATGTAAATGTAAAGGGCACGAAATCGCGGAATGGCATTTCCTATATACGAGAGGATCTTGCCCGTTCAATTATTGTGCCAAGAATCTGTTTCGTCATTGCAATATATATATATATATATACAATATATAAGAGTTATAATTAT
>NW_017304543.1:3749481-3760199 GCF_001594115.1 Trachymyrmex septentrionalis
TTAATTAGTCTTATATAGTGCTTCGTCTTCAATATTCTCTATAACATTTTAATTAAAATCTTCATTTTTAATGTATATCTCTGAAAGGATTATAAAGATATACAGCTATTTAATCTCGATTGGTCATCTCTTGGTCATTAGCTTCAATATATCAATTTCTATGATTTACCCTTCTCTTCTCTGTGCCCTTTCCCTCTGTTCGTCCTTTTATTCTTTTTTTCATCTGTATTTAGAGTAAAGAGTATGTTGTGCGTAAAGGCAAATATGTGATTTTACCTAAATCTGTGATAAAAAAGATGGATTTTACTATTTCCTCGTTTCTAGTATTGATTAAATATATTTTTTATTTTTTAATATTCTTTTTATAAAAAAAACTAATAATTTGTCGGAAATATTTGGACATTTTATCAAATATTTATCCTATTAGATATATGTACTAAACGAATCGTTTTAGTGATCATGTCTAAAATATATGGCAGTTACCATACTACTGAATCTAATCTCTTAATGCCAAAACTAAACACATAGAACTTACTAATAAATTAAGGTTGATTTATTAATGAGACCAAAATGCTGTAATAGATCCTAAATACAATTCTCCAAATAATATTACAGTATCACTGTAATTTTTCATACATTGATATTCAGGGCCATATTCGAGAGGCCTTAACTCTTATTCTAAAAGAATTAGAAAGAGAGATATATTTTCTATCTTTTCCTCTTTATCCATAATTATTGAATTAATCAAATCCAATAAATAATTGCAAGTAATAATACTAAATAACAAATAATTCCGTTATGATTGAAAATTGCCTGTCCAAACTCTCTTTCGTTTGGACTTTTTATTTATTTACCTCCACGAGTATTTCATATTCCTTTTTACATACGTCATGTATGTCCAGGCACGCAAACTAGCTTGATCCCTTTTTTGTGCCAGCTACGGTGCTCTGTCTGCCATTGCTCGACGAGATGACGAGTCGCGTTCTGATCGAATTGAACGTCGCGTGGCAAACGCACATTCAGAATTCCGTCATCCTGATGGTCCATACGGAGGATATCGACCTCTTTCTACCGAGAGACGACTCGTCGCTCTCCACTGATCCAACAACTCTGGTCCACTCAGCGATTACTCAGTCTTCCAATTTTTCTACCTCGAATGTAACTCGCGCTGGCCCGTATGCGACCCCGGAGAGAGACGAGAGAATGCAGAGGGTGCAGCATACCGCACGAAGATTCGCCCCACCAAGGAATCTCAGCAGCACCACGATAGAAAATCTACTTGTGGTTACGCCGCTTGATCAGAGGTAATCAATCATTAATGGTGTTAACCAGGGATATTTTATTGATGTGAATAGTTGCGAGTTTAGGATATTCTAAAGCCGAGGAATAGTGCAGCTTCTTCACGGAATATAAAATTAGATTCTTCGAAATATTAACTGACGCAAAGTATATAGACTGCTTTGTTATATACATGTAGTTTTACTCATAATTAATAAAATGTTATATAAATAATAAAATCAATTTTAACTTCCCTTTTTTGATTAATTTTGAAAACAATACAAAAAGTCTTATAATATTCATAGCTTTCCTTGTTGGATTAAAATTTGTTTTCATTGCATTATTCCATAATAAATAGTGTATCATTCGTGATGAATAAAATTCTCTCTGTATCATGAATATGTACTTTTTTAGAAATGGATCAACAAGTTAAGATTCAAGTCTTAATTATTATTAATAATCGCAATTAAGTCATCCGCAAACGTCGTAGTTGAGCAAGAGTGTAGCAACGGATCATGAATAATTCTGCAGTCATGTTGGCAAATTAATTAACGTCCTTATTAAAATTATGTAATTAATCACTTATTCCTCAGAACACTTGTAGCTTATTTTCTTAACAAGAAGGGATATAAGTACTAATACTAGAGAAGATTTATAATGGCAAAAATTCCATGCTGCCTGGATAACCCTTCCAAGATGAAGTTTTAGATCCTCAGAATATACGCAAAAAAATATTAATACACCGTAATACAAGCAACAGCTTTTACCTTTTTAAAGGCACTTATATATAATGATTAAATATGTATAATTCTGGGCAAAAACATCACATATGAAACGTTTTACTATCTTACGGTAAATTAATGGTAACATATTCAAAAAATATGATTGCAAAATATGATGAAACAATTGAAATATTTAAAATACTCAAACATTATTCGTTTCCTTTTTAGTTTGAAAATATTTACAATTTATTTAAAGTGCGTCATATTTCTACATACATTTAGAGTTACACTAATTGTTTAACATAAACTTAATAGATAGAACTCGAGTGGAATATATATAGATTGTCTAGAAATCAGCTGAGGAGTTGACCTTAATTGAAAGATCTCCCTTGTCGGATCGACGCATTAAGGCCGTAATTACGAAATTCCTTCCGAACATGACGATCCTGAATTATAATACAAATCGCGCCTGTCGAATAATCGAGCCGAGTTAATTGTAGGCGTCGATCCGTGTAATTCGCCCCATGATTAACTTATGAGAACAGCCTGCGGTGTCCTGGACGCGGCAGAGCGTCGCGACGCCACGTCGCCTTCTCAAGAGACGCTTTCTCTCGGTTTTTTATGCAGGTATGACGTGAAGAAGGTCCTTAACGGCACGCAAGATTACGCGACGCTGGCGTTGTTCGATCGACTGAACGAATCACTGACCGTGTTAACACGCGATAACAGCAGTCTTGACAACCACAACAACAAGATGTACACGTATGCCCTGATGAATTGGCGCGACGCCGGCTGGGAGCCAATCCTTGCTGTAGTCGAACGGCATCAGCAATTGCTGGTCCAGCAGCTGACGCCAAGCACGGTAGCATTTCTCAACATCGAGGGGCCGGATCTGCCGTCTTGCGACGTCGACGGCGATTGCCCGAGTAAGTTCGCAGAAAATGCAATAATAAACGCAATCGCGTCTGTCTCTCTGTATTATCTGTCTCTCAATTTTATCGTATAATTAATATGACACCGAGAACAATATTTCAAACGGAAAATCGCGGTGTAAACCAATCCCTCTGTGGATGATGTACAATTAATAATGCAATGCATATGTCATGGAAGCGACGTTAAAGGAAAGTAAATATTTATTGAATTTTTTGTATCTGTAATGCACGATGCTGGTGCAACTGACTTGCGATACGATCGGGGAAGTTACTGTCAAAAATAGGACGGGGTAATTGCGGTATAGGGAAAAGCTAAGGAAGGGTCCTCCCTTTGTACCTTTCTGATCGGGATCGATAGACAGCTCCCTCGATTCCGAAAATATCGCCCGATAACCCCTAATGAGGTAATGCTGTGCATTAATTATTTAACAGATGGCTTGGCCGACATGTCTTCTTTCCGTACCACACATATCGTAGCTATTATTCTGGGGTCGCTGCTGTTCACCTTTGTCGCCATCGCCGTCGCGATTATAATCCGGTGAGCGATCACTTTATCACGTTATACATCACATCGTTCACAGCCCGTAGCCAAACCGTAGAAAATGCGTCAACGCTCCCATTGCCCCTAATCACCAGAAATACTTCTTCATTTCTGATGCGCAAATGTATAATTTTAGAATTAATGGAAGTTTTCCAAGGATATGTCCGTTTTGGTTTAAATTGATTAGCGTTTTTTGTAATTTTTATTGAATTATTAGAAAACAGACAAGTTACGATAAATCTTCTCGCTCTATTAAATTTTATCTTCAATTTGATTAAAATACTTTAATACTAAAGTACTTTAAATATAAGCAAAAGATATATTACTAAATATATTAATTGTAAGATATGTTTAAATCTGTATTATTTAATACAGATTAAAATTATCTATCGCTACAGAATTTTATAATAATATACAAAAGACAGAAAGCATTCGATAAAAATATTTCTGAAATTTTCAACGATTTTTCAAGCATTTATATACATACATACTTCATAAAATTCTTAGATCCTTGTAATTCTTAAGATTTAATACTGGATACGTTACAAATTTATTCTAGGAAACGACTGCTTAAGAAAAGAATGTCCAAAGGTCCGTACAAAATCATTCTAACGACGTCGGACTTCGTTTTTCCTCAAGTGCCTCCAGTAGATTCCAGAACGGTGAGTGGAATTTTATTCACGACATGACAGGAGCTTTTAATCCTTTCCTTTCAGTGCCGCCAAAAGGATTAAAGAATCCTCGCGTAGAGTTACTGAAGTTATTAATGAAGTTCCTTAGTTGCTTCTTTTATCAATGTCTTTGATCGTTTCTATGTGAAATATTCCGCAAATGGCGTGAAAGATATTAATATCTGTCGATAAGTTTACGTTGTTATAAAAATTCCATAGTGTTTACCTGTTATATTCTGTGTGGTGTTTACTTATTATAATACTTCTAAACAAAATCATAATCCGATGTCCTACATATATGGTGAAAACAATTTTTCACCGTCGTTGAAATGTGAAGTCGTGTTAGCATTGCGGACTAACTTTACTTTGCGGGAGAAATTCTTCTTAATATGACGCAACGGAAGGCGTTCCCTACGAGAAGACTTGCTATGGTCTTGATAGGATATATATTTTACCCGAGAGAATGGTCGCTATATGAGCTCCTAAATTATTTGTCTCACGTAGTAGAAATAGCTGACAAAAATGCTAAATGTCACACCGTGATACCAGTTCACGCGACTTAATTGAATCGCTGAGCGGACTTTAAGCACCTCTATACTAGTACATTAAACGTTATGAATACTCGTCGTAATCTTCACTTTAAAAAGTGATATTTTTTTATGATTTGGACTCTATCTATTCAACGACTGCATGCTTGACATAAAAGAATGATGTGCATTTCATATTTCTAGAATGTGATTTTTCCTCAAGGAAAGAAATTTATATTCAGAAATTACTATAAAGAAATATATATAAGAGAGATATCTGTAAAGCATAAAACAAAAACGATGAATGTTTTACGCACATCATTCCGCATAGCTTATTTAAGCATGTAGAGCATTTTATTACCTAGCTTCGATTTCTCGTTTCCATATTTAGGTACAGCTTTTTTTGTGTCAAGGACTAGGCGGAGTTGAGATTTCGGTAAACATTTTCTGTAGCTCGAATCTATTACCTTGCCATCTTACGTTCAAATGACTTCCACGATAAGACACACTTTATCGCACACGACTCGTGCGTGTTCTCAGGTAGACGAAGGCATCGAGGCGATGCTGTGCTGCTGGCTGCAGCAGCTGCAGGAGTTTGGCGGGCCGGAAGTCGAGAAACCGGATCTGCTCCAGCTCGGAAGCGTGAACTCGCTGAGGCCATACCTGCAGACTAGCGGCGGGAACATACCAAGACATACCTTCTTCAAGGACCCTCGCGCTAGATATAACGTGAGTATATGTATGAAACACGATGTGCCGTTTAACAATCACGCCCGAATACACTTCGCGTCCACCTCTCGTCTGCAAAACTTGAAAGCTACGTCTTCGATCCTCTTCACCTCGATCTTGGCTACAGATTTTAATCTCTGTTGAACGAGTTTCCATATTGAACCAGTTAGGGTCTACTAATATTATTTACAAGGAATGCGACATGCGATGATAGACACGTGGGAATAGTTCACCAATATTTTCTAGTGTCCAATTTTATACCGTTCTTATGTGTATATAAAAAGAGACTAGAGCGAGAATCAGTGCGGGGAAAAAGAAGACTTGGGACGTCCTATATCTGCTTTCAAGGCATTATCGGTATTCTACATTGTATACTTTCACCCTTGCAAACAATTTCACCCTTGATCACTTCCGAGAATTTTCTGCTTGACATGATGCACGGTATTATCCGACAGCGCTAAGAATATATATTCTGAGACATATATCGATATTCATTTCCACGCGTCGTAGACGTCAGTCATACGGTGACGCTGATTAATGCCGTAAGTTTTGGAATATGATCGGTGCGATAAGAACCTTTTGCCTAATGAACCTTTTACCTAATGAAGATTGATAAGACAGTATTAAAACGCGTTGCTAACAGCTGCGAGCTAATCTTCGATCTAGTTCAATGTCAAACTCTTTTTCTCTGGGTGATATAAGTCAGTAGAGATTCGATGGATATAATGTTATATATATTAATGCTCGAGTTAATGATCCGTTTTGATTTCTGGTAGGGTGACTTGGTTCAATTGAAGGAGCTGCCCTTTCAAGGTACGTTCGAACTGAAGAGCAAGGCCATGGACGTGCTGGTCACGGTAAAGGCGCACATCCTTTTATTCATTCCTCTGAGTTAGATTCGATCAAGTTTCTCTCCACTTCCACGTTTCTACTTTTGAGCAGATCCACGGACTGCGACACGAGAACCTCAATCCTCTGATTGGATGCCTTAACGAACCCACGAGACCCTGTCTAGTATCGGAGTACTGCTCGAGGGGCTCCCTGGAGGACGTACTCGTTCAGGATGAGATTAAACTCGACTGGTCCTTCAGATTATCCTTACTTACCGATCTTGTACGGGTAAGTACAATCTGGAACACGATACGTTAAATATAAGTCCAAATATCGCCAAGAAGATTCCGAGAAACCAGAAAGATTAGAAAAGATCAAAAAATTTTGTGGGATGCGTTTATATATCTCGTTGCTATTTTATTATTAATTTATATAATAAGAATAATATAAAAATTAATATCGAAAATTGAATTTTTAACATGTGTATATACAATTATATATACAATTGGAAAAATATTTAAATTATTATATAAAATGATCAAAGATTTTAAATTTTTATTTTGATGAGAAGTCTGTTAATAATATCAAGTTTCGAACTTGATATTGATTCTGTATATACTTCGAAACTATGATAATTTTGGATGGCTTGTTTGCTTCAGGGTATGAAATATCTTCACAGCACTCCAATACGCGTCCACGGCTATCTCACGTCGCGAAATTGTGTGATCGATGCGAGATGGGTCTTAAAAGTTACCGATTACGGTCTGCCTGCATTTTATGAAGCTCAGAATATAGTACCGCCAGTAAAAACAGCTCGAGGTATGCTTGCTCTGCTTCGACTTCTGTTTTAATTCATTATGCCTTCTTTAGCGTATATTCAATGTGAATTTTTCGTAACACGGAAATTTGTTTATGAAACTTAATTAAAACTTGGATAAACAAGAAAGGCTGTAATATCTCTTACAATTCCTCAAGAATATCATATTATTATAAATTTATCTTTAGATTTACTTTTTGAATTGAATGAAGATTGCATTTTGCACTCATCAAGGTGCTATTATTTAAGTGTTTGCGCGGTGTTTAGAATTTTGAGACACTATTTAAGATACTTAAGTTATAAAGTTTCACTAATTAAAAGTTAAACTGCATGCTTTACTAATTGAAGATATTCAGGGGGCCGAGAGTCAGGGTTTCGTATTACTTTAGAAGATAAGATTATAGCAGGGGAGTGAAAATAGAATTAGAATAAAATTAACATAAGCGGGTCACTATTAATTTTGTTAATGATCATCGGCTTACTGTTGGATAGATCTATTATGGACTGCGCCGGAATTGCTTAGGCATCCGAATTTACAGAAAAAGGGAACCCAGCCTGGAGATGTTTACAGTTTCGGAATTATTATGCAAGAAGTCGTTGTTCGCGGAGAACCATTTTGTATGCTCGCCCTATCTCCAGAAGGTAATGTGTGTGCAATTTGTAAATAGATAGTCACAGCACCTCACGTATAGTTATTTAAAATAAAAACTAATTCTAGAAAAGGAAATTGAAAAGTTGTTCAGAAAGCTTAAAATTCATTTACGTTCCTTTATCTCATAAAGTCATAACTAACGTAATCTCTAAAACTTAGAGATTGTGTTAGATATGTCTTTATCTCACTCTTAAAAATTGAAAATTGGGCCATTCTTTTTCAAAACTGATTTAATTTTCACTCTAGAGTGAGATTTCACTTCAAAGAATTTAGAGAATAAATTTAATTCTATACATACAATTAAAAAATATAACTACAAAATTAATTATAAAAACAAAATTTTGTTCTTTGTGTTGTGAGCATTTACTGTGCGTAAAGGTTAACAAATTTTTGAAGATCCATTTTTCCTATTATTCCAGACTGAAATAATAAAATAGACCGAGAAAAATGTGCTTATATATCTTTTCATCAATTATTTTTAATTGTAATAAATTATTGATTTTCAAGGTCAGGATTAATGCAAATTATACTTAATATGATAATTACTCCGCAAACGTCTCATATTATAATACATTTATGTAAATTATATTTATCGAAAAAATAGAATTGTGATAAATGAATGAGAAATGAGTTAAGAATAAGCTAATTCTTGACATGTATCGTTTTCCGATAAAATGATTAACGGCAAACACATAACTAGAACTCAGATTTTATAATTTACTATAAATTAAATCTGTACTTGCTAATTTATCGATATTGATTATTCAAGAATTATTTCACAAACGTGGAACTCCTTCAAAATCTTGTAATCGTGCAGTTGATTATCAGCGATTTGAAATTCTAACGCTTTACAGTCATTACGTTTGAGGATTGAAATGTTAGGCATTTCATCTGTCTCGCAGATATAATCGAGAAAGTAATGAAGCCACCACCCCTAATAAGACCATCGGTCAGCAAAGGCGCTGCACCACCGGAAGCCATAAACATTATGCGACAGTGCTGGGCGGAAACCGCTGAAATGAGGCCCGATTTTGATGACGTACATGATCTCTTCAAAAAGCTAAATCATGGGAGGTAAAATCGGTTTCCAACCATACTTACTCGAGGCACTGTGCCTTGTGCCTTTAGAACGGAAATATTGGATATAACTTTGACTGAAAGTCAAAGACTGCGATGTCAAAATCCATTTCTTGCAGATCTACTCACGATTCAATAATACTGAATATAATTTTAGTTTCGATTATAAAGATTTTATTTTTAATAATATTAGTTACGAATTTTTACTTGTGTCAATAAACTAACTAATAAGTAACTAAATAATTTATTTATTATATTTATAAAAAATATATATATTTATATATATATTTAGAAAAAGGATTTTTATCAATTTCAAAGAAATATCTATTTTTTAATTGTTGATGTCATGTAACTTAATAAAACAAGTACATTTTGATAGTAATTGAAAAGATGTTGCTGTTAGACATCGCGTTTTATTTTCAGAAAGGTAAACTTCGTGGATACAATGTTTCAAATGCTTGAGAAGTACTCGAATAATCTGGAAGAACTTATTCGTGAGCGTACGGAACAACTTGACATGGAGAAGAAAAAGACCGAGCAATTATTGAATAGAATGTTACCTAGGTAAACAACGGAAACATTTAAAATTTTATTATTTCATGAAAATAATGTTGTCAGAATTGACCGGATACAGTTATTGTTGACATTAAATTTTAATAATTCATTTTTCAATTGCTTAAGAATTAGAACTGAAAATTGATGTATTTTTTAAAAATTGATGATTCGTTTAAAAATTTTTTTAAACTGACAAATTGATTTAATTTCAATATTTTTGGGAAAATTAGCGTATTTGACTCGATATTTCTAGTTCGGTCGCCGAAAAACTGAAGCTCGGCATGCCCGTCGACCCTGAAGAGTTTCGCGAAGTCACCATTTATTTCTCGGACATCGTTGGCTTCACGACGATATCTGCGCGATCGACGCCTTTTCAAGTGGTTGATCTTCTCAATGATCTGTATACTTGCTTCGACGACACGATTAATGCGTATACGGTTTACAAGGTAATCGTAATGAAACAACTATAGCCATATTGTTTTTCGACAAGTTTCTTTATGAATAATTTTTTAATATAAAGATAAAGTAACTTAATTATATATGCAAGAGAATGCACAATGTAAAATAATAAAATATTAAGCATAATTTTATTAAGAAAAAATATGTTTTAAATAAAAATGGCATTTGGATGTTGCTTTTTCAAAATTTCATATTTTTTTGAAGTTAAATTTTTTTTGTTAGAAGATTGTTGGATTCCGATATTACAGAATGCATATTCGATTAGGTGGAAACTATCGGAGATGCCTACATGGTTGTAGGCGGTTGCCCAGTAAGAATACCCGATCATGCAACTCAAGTAGCAACCATGGCGCTCGATTTGTTACATCAGAGTGGAAAGTTCAAGTTAAAACACCTTCCGGACACTCCGCTTAGGTTACGCATTGGTCTTCATACGGGTTAGATAATTAAATAATTTCTATACTTAATTTAATCATTTCGTAATCATTTCTTAATTTAATTGTTTCATAATTGTTAAAAGTAGAATAATCAGAAGATAGAATTTCTATTTTAGATACTTTTATATTATTTCCATCTCTTCTTTGGCTGTTAAAAAGCTAATACAATTCATTATGATTAAGGTCTTATTGTTTTAATTGATTAATTAATATTTAATCAATTAACTCTTAATTAAGTTTAACTTTGACAATTTTGCGATGGAAACAAGTTTTATATAAATGGTCGATTGATTTTTTTTTTTTGCTTGTATTATAGATTTATGTCGTCTCTAAACATTACGCTGATCAAATCAGTGCTGAAATAGCAAATCCGAATAATCTGCATTTTTTTATCAGCATTTCTTTTATCGCAAAAACGTTTTTATGTTTTCTCGATTGAAATATATTAAAGAAAGAAATTTACTTTTCCTCCTCGTTAGGCCCGTGCTGT
>NW_017304543.1:3760299-3761590 GCF_001594115.1 Trachymyrmex septentrionalis
GAAGATTTTTATGTTTTCTCGATTGAAATATTAAAGAAAGAAATTTACTTTTCCTCCTCGTTAGGCCCGTGCTGTGCCGGCGTAGTAGGTTTAACAATGCCGCGTTATTGCTTGTTCGGTGACACGGTGAACACCGCCTCAAGAATGGAATCGACTGGGGCGCCGTGGCGTATCCATCTGAGCCAGGCAACAAGGGATCGATTGACGCAGGTTGGTGGATACCACATCGAATACCGCGGGCCCACCGATGTCAAGGGTAAAGGCAAGATGCCGACCTACTGGCTTCTCGGCAAGCAGGGTTTCGACAAGGAGCTCCCCAAGCCGCCACCCCTTAGGTAAGCCATTCCATCGGAAACATTTTCCGAATTCCCACCCCACCAGCGTGTCCTATCCCACTATAGCCTCAAGTTCCTACAAGCTCGGGTCATCTAAAAGTACTCGGGACGTAATTTTAACATTTTACGTACATCCGGCAGGCCTTATTAAGTTCAATTTATTGCGACAAGTCTTTTCTCTTTGTGGGTATTATCTCTTTCTTTTTATCACACTCGGAATGTAATATGACGAGGGTAGTCCCAAATAAGTTCCCAGATACTTTTAGCTTATAAAGCGTATCGCGCTAGTTATTGTAAAAAAAAAAGGTCGAATTTAATCAACAAAGTTAGCGCGTATTTCTTTGATTAAGTGTCAGAGAACACCGAGAAACGCGCTCGAGAGTTTTTAATTAATGTAACAATGAGTTGTGCGCGTTGTAGGCGGCCCATACTTCGCGTGTGTTAAGATCCTCCCAACAACCGCACGACTTTTACCTCATATTTTACTATTTATAATTGTTTGACGTACTCGCGAAAGTGATATAACAACAAAGTTTTCTCTCCCGTATATTAACTATTCTTTTATAACACCCGGAGGCAAAAAGTGACCTACTTGGTAACGTGCGTATGAGCATGTAAGGTAGAAAAGCCTTATATTCTGAAAATTAACGTTTATATTATGCAGGGTGTTTCCGATCTAATGTGTAATCTTTCAACTGCGAATCTAAGAAAAATAACTCACAAAATTCGAGAAAGTCAATTTTACGCACGATATAAAGCGGAGAGAAAATTGAATAATTTACTCCTATTATAGTTTACATGCAAGTGATAAAAAAAAGAAGTTTTATCTGTAATTAATTTCGAATGGACGCGGAAATTTAATTATTCTCCGGGAAAAAATGTTTTGCATATAATTACATAAAATTATTTAAAATTATATATAATTTTATATAATTGTATATAATTATAAATATTTA
>NW_017304543.1:3761690-3775805 GCF_001594115.1 Trachymyrmex septentrionalis
TTTCCCAGGTCGATTTAAAAATTAAATATAACTGAAATGCATATTTATGTAGCAAAATACTATTTAAAATGCATCATAAATTAAATTAATTAAATTTCATTATTAGTTATTTAATAATAATAATAATTTGAATGCGTAAACAAATTTGATTTAAAAAATGTTCAGTTTATTTTTATTACCTCTCTCCGCGCATTTTCCATACAATTTTATTTGCATCATTTCATTTTCAGATATTTAATGCTTTTATCCGTTGTTATTCTGCTGCCATACTTAGGGAGAATCATGGGTGAGTAAACTTTCATATTATTCAAATTATTCAACATCCAGATCCATCATATTATTGCTTCACGTTAGATAAATTTTTTTTATGATAGACACTAATGTAACGAAAGCTTTGATATTAATTTCAGTATCATCTGCCTAATACCTTCTACCATAATCATTTATTACATTTTTCGTTACCTTAAAAAATCCGAAATTTTTATAAAACAATTCAACACGAACTTTTAAGAGTCAGTTAACAAGCAACGTAAACTAAAATGAGAATGTAAAAACACAGCGCGTGAATAAACACACACCAGAGACCATCACTATCAAAACGATGTTACGTCAAAATGTCAATTACTGTAAAAGTTGCTTCTTTTACTAGAAGTTTAATCCTTCGTCGCCTAAAGTTAAGTCTGTCCTTCCCGTGATGTAATCATATCGTTCCTCGGATGTAGCTATAATCACTTTTATAACTTTCCCATTTCTGTCAGCTCTCCACGAGCGATACCGGCACTAAAACGGCACTACGTTCATGAATAAACACTCATACGAAACATCCACCAGCGTCAAAATGCCGTTTGCATCGAAATGTCAATTTACGCGAAAAATTCTCAACATCCTGCAATTCCAGCATATGAACCGTTCGGCGGAAAATATAATAGCAATATACAGAAGTAACATAAACTTTCAATGTATACTAATTTCCATGCACTAGCACTTCGGGATGACATAAAATTTGAGTTCTTTTCTCCTATACAGAACCATAAAAACTATGACAAAAAGTTAGATTTTAAATTTATTAAATTTTCGCAAACGTATCTTCTATCTTTTTTCTTTGCTCTCCAAAATATAAGAAATGGCTTACAGTCGCTAATTCGCCCAGCGGTTCATACATTTCCCTCTGAATTTCCTGAATTTTCTGAAGGCTCGACGAAAATCTCATGCTGGACAGCCACCAGAACGGAGTTGGTACCTTGGCGTGCCCCCAGCTACCGGTAATCCCGTCACAGGACGAGACGCACGAAGAACCGATGAGCCCTGATGAGGTCAAACCCGATCGCCAGGAGTCCGTCAGCAGCGGGGTCACTACTGGCAGTAGTCGAGCCGCGTCTTTCGAGGAGGCCAGCACTAGGAAGGTCGCCGTGTCCGTACACAACGAACGCACGTTGCTGCCGAGCTATTCCTTGAAGTCCACCAACGACTTCATCGAGGTGTTACAGGGCAAACAGGACACAGTGACGAGGACGAGCGAGGTAGTTCACAGCGGCATGACCAAGAGCACGTCCAGCGACAACCAGGCTTCCCTCGGAGTATCACCCTCGGTGTCTGGTGCTGATCCACCCGCGGCACTCCTCGGTGCCTCTA
Source organism: Trachymyrmex septentrionalis (assembly GCF_001594115.1). Classification (NCBI taxonomy): domain Eukaryota; kingdom Metazoa; phylum Arthropoda; class Insecta; order Hymenoptera; family Formicidae; genus Trachymyrmex; species Trachymyrmex septentrionalis. The sequence goes on from NW_017304543.1 coordinate 3,763,323, forward strand.
CCAGCTCACTTACCTCGATCGCCAGCTCGGCGGCGTATCGACAGCCATTGGCGAGGCATCGCCGCTTCTCTCCCGGATGCATCGATGAGAACGATCTCAGTACACCGTACAATCATTACAGATGTCTATCGCCCAACGAGTATCACAGTACGTGTTAAGAAATTTAAGAATCTTTCATTTCCTTATTTCAATTCCTTATTTCTCGAAGTCTGAAAATTAATTATTTCCTCGAAATCAAATTCAATGATTGATTAATAAATGTTATCTTCTGAATTTGAGAATTTTTAGTTGTAAGATGAAAATTTCAAAACATATAAAGAAACGATATTTCAAGATATCTGACCTCATTTTTGGTGATTGAATTATTTATATTGTATATAAATGAGATTTTATAAATGTGTATATACAGGGTGTTTAGTGTAACGGTCCGCACAATTTCTCAGATACTTCCGACAGTTAAAAAAAAAGTTAAAAGGTGAATATTCATCTGTTTTATGCAGGCTGCGATAAAAGAATTTAAAAAATTTTTTTTTCATACAAAAATCAAAGTCATATTAAATTTTTTAAATAGCACCATATTTTTTCCATAATACTGTAGGGGTCTTTAAGGCAAATTCAAATCACTACCGAAATGTCATTTTTATTGATGTTTTATTGATATTTAATATCAAATTTGTAACATTATTTGTAACAGTACTTACAACCTTTGACTAGAACACAGAATACATACAATACATGCATATATGTACTTATTTAATAAAATACGCAATAAAATCATAAAATATTAATAAAAGTGACATTTCGACAGCGATTTGAATTTGTCTTGAAGACTCCTACAATATTATAAAAAAAAATTGTAGGTGCTACTTAGAAAATTTTATTTTGATTTCTTTATGAAAAAAATTTTTTTAAATTTTTTTATCGTATATTGTAGCTTATGTAAAACAGATAAATTTTCACCCTTCAATCTTTTTTTTAACTGTCGGAAGTGTCTGAAAAATCATGCGAACCGTTACGCTGAACACCCTGTGTATGTGTGTGTGTGTATGTATAAAGTTTTTCTGCATTTAGATTATTACGGAAAATTTTATTGGAAAAATATTGAATTATCCAAATATTTTTAATATCACAAAAGTATATGGGATTTGCAATTGACGTTATTGATCTTGCGTTTCTAACAGATAACATTACTTTTTCTGATTTCAGCGAAGGCTCCCGGATGCCGGATGCTCAAGAGGCAATTCAGTTTGGACCGTCCGGATGAACCGGTGTCCATAATCCCGGAGCAGCTCCCACCGAGGTCAACTCCTCGTCTCTACAAGCAAAATAGCGCGGGCGCGGCCAACGACTTGGAGAGAATCGAGGAAGTGCCACCAGCCACTCCTAAGCCCCTCCTTCAAAATTATCGTCACGCTGCTTCCGTGTCCCTTTCCGTCGAGTCCCTATCGTTACGTTAAAATCCCTGTTGAGAAAAGTTTTACGAGCAGAAAATCGAACATGATACGACGTTCATCGCGATACGAGCGTAACACATTTGGAGCAGCGAACGATTCATTTGGAGACACGCAAAGAATCGCTTTCACGATGTAATTGATAAAAAGCCGTGTAAACGAAAGATTGAAATACAGTTTTTATAATCGTAGATCTCTACTTCTAGAGAAAAACAAGAGATCTCGGTTGAATTGAGATTAGAAGTTAATCAATGTTGACGACACCGACTCTTGACGATCACAGTCGAGAAAGAAATGTTGGCTCGGAAATTTGATCGCAATAATTTGTCTTTGAGGATCGGTATCTTTCTGAATGTGTAAAAGGATGCGATTACTGTGACTTGTTGCTGCTCCGTATTTTTATCTATATATACATTGTATTGATGTCTGATAATACCCGCAGGCAGGGAATCGTACGAACGCAATTCGTGATAGAGATTTAATGATTTAGGCGTGTTGTTTAACAAATAATCGTTGGTGCAAAGAAAAACTCCCTAGGACTTATGAGCAATCCGCTCTTTTCTCCAACGTGTCTGTATATACTTATCAATCTTACATGCTTCAACGACAACATGTTTCATCGATAACTTCCGCTCAACGACGCTGTCATACATCTACGATCCTCGACGCTGAATTATTAGCAGCCCAGATAGCACAGATATTTAACGGTTCCTCTTAGACGTCTATCTTAAACATTTATCGAACGTTTAAATGATATACAATATTCAGAATTCTGAATATTTTGGATATCCAAGAGGTTCCATTAAATTTTTATGTCTAAATTGGAACTAGATATAACTTGATTCCTTTATTAGAACGTCGAAATCTTAAGCAAGTAATGTACTTCTCGTGTTTTCAGATTTTTCACATTACTGCGTAAGAGTAATCTTTTTTACCTTGCAAAAATTAACAATTATCCTCCCTCCCACAGTCGTCAACGAGCGTATACTCTCGCTAGATGTATTCCTAAAAGTGCGTTCAAGGAGACGCCATTAGCGCCATTCTATTCTTGTTGTACATCTAATAAACAACGAAGATAGAATGACAGAAGTAGCGCTAATAGCGTATCCCCGAACTCACTATAAAACGTCTCCCTCAAGCGAAAATTTAAAGTCGATTTTACTAAGTGGGATTTTAATGTTAGAAAAAATCATTTCATGTATCTTGTGGAAGATATAAGAAAGTTCCAATTTCATAAACTTAAAGTGGATCTTAAGCTAATAAAGGCAAGACAGATAGCAAAATAATACAAAAGGAAAAATATTTAATTAATTAATCAGTCGTTTATAATTTTTTGCTAAATATATCTTGATATAAAATTTATTCTTCAAGAAAGAACCTTCTTCAAAAACGTTGAATATATTGTTCTCGTACACACACATATACATTATATATATAGCCTTTATGTAATAATTATATTTCGATCGAAACTTACGATGGACTATGATGTCAATCGAGAAAGAAAGTTACATAGGAAAGTTACGTAGGAAGTAATTAACTATCATCTCTCAATTATGGCAGCAGAAAAGTACTTCGTCGATCAGCAGGTACGTAAATGTAAATGTGATTAATATTGTTGTTATTTCCGGCCTAATAATTTCATGATGAAGTCTCCGATGTAGGCTTTCACGGTCTTCGGTGTGGATTTTATAATAACGAATGGATTAACAAAAAGCATTATTCTCTTAAAGCGTGAGCGTTGTGCGCAAAAAAAATGAATAATTCAGTCATGAATAATTAAAAACTTTATCTAAACTTAAATAAAAATTTTACATGCAAGCAGATAAAGCATAATTATATTTTTAATAATAAAACCCATATTTTTTTCTAATGTCTTATTTTATAAATTTAACATTTAAAAAGTAAAATATTTTCGGATTTTTGAAATTACAAATTCTTTAAATAAATAGCATAAATTTTTTTTCTATCAGAAATCGATTAAATACTATTTCTTTCTAGCAACTTTTTAACATTTATTATTAATTATTTTAGTGAGCATTGATTTTAGTGAAAATTCTAAATTAGATCAAATTCTAAATTAAATTTAAGGTAGCTTGAAATTTAATAAAAAAATATAGTTTATATTTATAATATTTAATGCTTAGTCATTTAAATAAGTTATGATTTATATTAGTGACATTAATGTTTTAAGACAATCTATACATCTATACATTATTGTAAAATCACGACTTAGATAGTTATTGTATAATATATTTCAATCCCTTGTGTTAAGGATTCTCTGGAGCCAATGCAATTACAAGAATTATAATAGAATGGAGTTATTCAACTGACTTTCCTGATTCATTGCTTTAGAAAATCTTGCGGTCGACGAACGAAAATCAATCTTGTGGCGAGTCACGAATGACATAGAAACAAGATCGGTGACGAGAAGTTCTGGTACGTTCTCGCACCAAGTGAAATTACTATGCGGCACAGGTTCTCACTTTATGATCATAAACGTTTGGTAATGTCATGTCAAGCACATGGATGACGGAGTACGACGTAAACATCCGGAGATCTTCCAGTGATCATAATAGACGATACTTCGATCGGCTTCTCCTCGAACGACGTGCTATGGCTAAGGGATGTACTTTATTGTCGAAATGGGAGTTGTTCGATAAAGCTTCAAATTGTTTATTGATTTCTACATCCCTATTTGAATGTAACTTCCAAATTGTTTTGACCATATAGCGTCGTGCACAAAACAATTCGATCACAAAGTTCTTATAAAGGCATAACATTGTTCTTTGTTTATAACAATTTTCTAACGATTGTGTCAAACAAACATTTGCGTGAAACAAATATTTTTTATAATTATGTAAATATTAGAAGAAACTCATTCTTATTTCAACAAAAACATGATCGATCTTTTCCCAAGCAGAACAAGTCGTTATGATATCAAAATAAGGTCAAAATGACTCCAAAATAATTATTAAAAGTTATTTTTCAATCATTTCCGATTCATTTTGACGTTATCGTGATTTGTTGTTCTGCTTAGGTTCAATACAAAAGACATTTATGTATTGAATTAAAATGTGCCAACAATATTTAAACTTTTTAACATTTGACAATACGTAATAAAGAATAGAAAAAAATCATAATAAAGATATTATAATTAAATATCCAAAATGTATACCTACTTTTTAAATCTTCCTCAATATATTATAGTTGCTTTGTCACGGTCGATTTAACGTCATTTAAAGAATATAAATTGCAGTAATAAATTAAACAAAAGTAGATTAAGAAAATTAGGAAGCTTGACGACGATGAATACGATTCTCAGACACGAATGGCTGATAACAGAGAGGAAGGAAAGACACCCTTTTATCGCGAATGACAATCTCCACTGCGCTAATCTCTCGCTTTGGTATCATTTCTAACAATCACGCCAGAATCGGATTATTCCGCTGACTAGTTTCTCTAAAGCAGAAATGTAAAGCAAATTCATGTTTTACATGTACTCGAATTTTCTCATATATCCGCGTGCAGAATAACCGAAAAACGAATGTGGCTAGCCACGTCAAAAACTAGAATTCCATATTTAAATATACTCGGAAAATATCCGGATAATACTGCTTATCCGGATAATAATACTCAAATATTTACAGCTCTACCGTGAACATCGTGTCGTCCATTAATTTTCGTCCGTTTCTTAAAGCAGCTATCCTAACGTCGATGTCCATTTGCAAATCCGACATATTTACAGAAAGTGTCTGATAGTTATTTGAATAATTGTGTAAAAATATAATTAGTACTTCACATTCACGCCCATCTTTACATATGTTTTCTACGTGTCAAGATTCATATTTTTAGCTCGTCTGTTTTGTTAGGTTTAGCTTTGCTTCTGGTGATAATTGATTTCACTTTTCGACAAATAAAATTTGACCGCGCGAGCATCGTGGTAATATCTTCCTAAATTCTTTAAACGACTCACACGTGATACAAGAGTATCACGACTCTGTATCTGCTTGCCTATCTCGAGATTTAACCTAATGTTATATCAGCGCCTCTTTACATGGCAGTTCCAATAATTCTATATCCATACCAATACAAATACGAAATACGTATACGATGTTGTTTACAACTTTTGACTGTATTCTCCATGTACAATAATAAATGTGCGAAAGAGGAGCGAAACAGACACGTACTTGTGTACTCCTCACGAATATTATCGAAGCGAAATGGTAAACCAGTTAGAATTTTATGAACCATTTTCCCGAATCAAAAGAGGATTCGTTGGACGATAAGGGATTCTACTTTCATCCGCGGTTTATGAGTCTCGAATCAAATGCTCGTCGAGCCTGATTAGCTTCTCGACGAGTTTTCTTGTTCATTCGGGATAAAATACTATCCGATCTTTTCTAAATCAGCTTCGACGCAGTCGGTGCTAATCTGGACGACAATCGTTAAAGGATATAATCGCATTTTTTAACGTCACCGTAACAATAGTTATCCGATCACTTTCGATGGCTGTCCGTAATTTACACGAGAGAAAGAACTTTTGACAGTTTCGCATAATGCTCTCGCGAATAAAAAGATTGGGTTCATAAATATTCCATAGCTCGGAAACACGTGCGCAAAACATGTACACGTGGTTCGCGTACTCAACAGATATACGTACCTCGATGTAATTTGTGTAGTTACGTAGCCCACTAATGTTAAAAATATGAATATAAGTAGTTTGTACTTTGAAGCGATTCGCGTTCCATTCGACAGGCATCCTCGAATTCCATACGAATAGATTGTATACTTTTTTAAAATACTCGATTAATTCTTCGCTATTCAATTTTTATTCCCTTTGCACTTCCACTCGATATTTAATATTTCCACCCAGAAATATTTTAACTTTTAACATTTTCTTCCAACTTATTTCCATTTTAAGAAGTTTAATAGTGCATGATGTGCAATTTATAACGGATCAGAATACAAAATATAACAGGAAAATTGAATATAATATATTAATAATGGATGAATAAAAAGTTTAAAGGTCAATAAAAATAATTAATCTAATTCTAATTAATTTCATTAAAATTTTTTATTATCAAAGAGCAGGTACTCTTACTACTTTACTGTATCTTTTTCAGGAATTTTAATCTAATATATTTATATTTTAATACTATTTATTTATGTTATTATTATAAAACGGTAAAGATTAAAAATAATAAAATTGCTAAAATGAAATTAAAGTAAAATGAAATTAGGAAGCGCAAAGGGTTACATTTTTTACCTTACATTTTTCAAGGTGCCTATCGATTAATTTGAATCATAATGATCATTTGTTATCATTTGTGGCGTAGCAAATATGCACTTAATGCCCACTCATAGATAATTAAATGACAGCACGTAACATTAGAATGCTCAATTTGTCTCTACACATTTTTACAAACTAATTATAATTTATTAACAAGCAAGATACTGAATTAATCTGTTCAATAAGACTATAATAGAATCCTTTTCTAAATGATAAATACATTAGACAAACTTATAAACTGCAATCATATCACAAGTGGCTCAAATCGTCGGAGGAATATGAGAATGCACAAATTGTGCTTTCTCATATTCTAATATTAATACGCACATTTAACAGATTAATACGGGTTTATGTTTCTCTGTTGAGTACTTAAAATTAGCAGGATATTCGCTACGCTACTGGCCATCGTTTTCACATCTGTATCTGACTGTGTGAATAGAAGAGAACTTAATTATACACGTATGAATGTTACATGTTAAAAGATGTTATCGAAAGAATATCTAAATACATAGCGTAGCGATCGATGGAGACGGTTGGATATTTGTATATTTCAGATGCATCGTGCGATTATATACTCGTTATTAATACTTCAATGTTACTCGGTAACATCTTCGGCAATAAAGATAATCATACGGCCGTAAAACTGTCTATATATATTTCTTGCGTGTATATAGCAATCCTTTTCCTTTAATAATTTATTATCGAAAAACAATTACAGCCTTGTGAACTTTTCTAATTTACAAAACACAATTTAAAATGAAATTTTCATAAAATAAAGTAAAAATTAATAAAATTATACAATTAAATATTAACTATATTAATTATACATGTATACATTGAGAAAAATGTTCTGATTACGTCAATAAAAACATTCGACAAAAATCACATCTTCAGTGAAACCGAACAGGATTGGTTCTGTGTGTGGTTATCATAATCAGAAATTCTTTTTATCGTTATCAAAATACTATTCTGATTATTTAATACTATTCTGAGATCATTTATTAGTTCAACAAAATATTTATTTCTGATTAAAGTGTAGTTAAACTACACATTTAAAAAATTTAAAAATACTGTGCCAGAAGAAAATTTTGAATTAACATAATGGTAATGTTTTTTGTTGAATTTTTATCGTGTTTTTTTTTTGCAGAAATAGGAGTACAAATTTTAATAATTTTAATAACACTTGTATTATTTACAGGTTGTAATTTATTTAATCTGTAACATCAGTAACAAAAATAACAATCTCTCTGATTACGCTAGATACTCTTATTGTTATTCTTATACTTAAAATTGGGTAACCTGACTGAGACTCAACATGATGCACCCGTAATTATTGGCTGTTCCCAGAATTTCGAGGTATAACAAGGAGATCAGACTGGTACGCAGTTATACGCTGTAATTTAAATTGCATTCCGGATTTACCAGGAACTGTAAAGAAAAATCAGAAACATATTAAAGAGACTGTTTAAGAATAATCGAGAATAATCGAGAATAATCGTAATATCTAAATAATTTATTTAAACTGTTTTTAATATTTATTAGGTTGCTTTTAATATTTGTTGAGTAAGTAGAAATAACTTTAGTGTTAAATTTTTCTAAACGTTAATATATATTGTATCTTTAAATAAAATTTTATTTTCATTGAAATCACAAAATATAAATTAAACTTTAATATAATAGAGAGATTATATTTTATACCACACAATTATTAGAAAAGACAGAAGAGATTAGCAACTGGATTTCCTTACCCATAGGATGGGTCTGGTTGCGACCAGACTGGCGCAGCATACTCGGTATGCGGTTTATAAATAGGTTTTGGGACAATTCTCTCTATGTAAATGGGTTTCTCGACGAATTCCACATATTTCTCTGGTGGCGAAAGGTAAACGTGATGCACTTCCGGTGCACCATAATAACCAGCCTTGTAACTGAAAAGAAAATAAGAAATATTAAAAAAGGCATTTATTGCATTATGCAGAAAAATAAAGTACATTGATTTCATGTCGTGTCAACATTTTACATTTTATACGTCGATACATCAAGAATTTTAGCGTTAAAAAGAAAATAATAGGACTCTATTTCTCTTATGGCCAAAATAATAGGAATAGTAACTCTATACATATATTATTGAAATATATTATATATAATTCTAAAATACGTTACTGAAATATATATCTTGTTTTTTTTTTTTGCAAAATTTATCTTTATTAGTAATCAAGAGTAATAAAATAAAAATAAAACAAAATAAGAAAGAATATAAATTTGTTACCCTTTTGCGACTCCAAGACCGAAACCAAGAAGACCAGCGCCCAGCAGCTTCTTTTTCAAGAATAATGTTCTCTTTTCCCTGGTGTGTATCGCACCACCATCGACCTGATCTTCGATAGCGACATTTCCGAGGTCCAGAGATCGTTGATTCTGTTGGACAATCTCTTCCGCTGTTGCTCTCAATACGAGGAAACAACAAATAGTGGCAATGATGGTAACAATAGTGTGATACATCTCTGTTAAAAAAACAAATATTTTGTACGACATCGTATTTATCATCAATTTCTCCAAACGATATAACAACATTCGCAAAATACTAACATCTAACACCAATTTATAATAATAAACAAAATTTTTTATTCTTAAATAATTAACACAAACGTACGTGCACATATTCCAAGTGTGCAGCATATAACAAAAATTTAATTTTAATTTTACTTTACATTAATTTTAATTTTAAAAGTAGATCACATTTAAAATTAAATAATTTAATTTGAGATAAGTTCTAATCCGATTATAAATGAATTACACTAAATGAATTACCGCGTCTCTTCGGATGTAATACTGAGGTACGTTTATAAAATAATTTTATTAAAACATAAACTCGTTTCATTTGCCTAAGCGCGTTACGTATTGTGTCTTGTTATCGAAAATCAGAATCGCGATCGACAAGGAAGCAACAAGGAGTAAAGCGTGCAAAAAATTTCGCGTGCTTTCCCCAAGATCCTGTTTAATACTGGTGAACCGGTTTCACTTACCTTGCGTCTTAGTACAACAATGCACGGTAAAGATCACGATGATGATACACCACGAGGACAAGTACGAATACTGTGACTGATCGAGGAATCGTTCGATTTTATACCGACTCGCCTACCTCGCTACTGTTTGCGGCCATTATAAGCGCAATTCTGAAGCCACCTCCCCTTCCATAGCATCCTGAATAGGCGGCTTAACATCGGCTTTAGGACGATTAACCGTATTGTGACACCCGGGAAGTATTATTGCATACATCACTATAGCGACAGCTCGATCCTGTGCCATGTTGAGTGGAAGTTCCGTGGGAACTTTATAAATCTCTTCAATTTGCTTTGCTTAAATAAGGAGAGAGATTGATCTGGCGTAATTAATTTGCTTCAAAAAGATATTTCCACAATCAAAGCGTTATTTTAATCCTTTTCCGTACTTTAATATTTTCTGACTTCATATTTTATCCAAAAAGAACAAATTTTTCATTGCGGGATAAAAAACGAGTTACGATTTTTTTTTTTTGCTAGATATAATAATTGCAGAATATAATACGAAGTACACGGTAAACTTTAATCAATTGTGCATGCTAAAAGATTAATTATATTATACAACTATATCTAAAATCATTATATACTTTTACATTGCAATATAAGAATTTTCTGGAATTTCCTACCACGTTTCCATAATGCGACACGACGCTTCTTTCCTAAAACACCATATTTGGCGCTCGCAACAGTTTACAATTGCAATTTCTCCAGAAAACCTGTTCGAGGTTTTCTTCCGCTTTCGAGCTTAGGAAAAGTATCATGAAAGAGTAATCTATTACTAGCGATCTAGATCTCTGGATGAGACTTTATATAGACAGAACTTGGCAGAGCCGCATAGAGAGACGAATTCGAGGAAGTGAAAGAAAGTGGAGAGGTAATAAGAACATGATGCGGACGTCGCTTCGATTTATCAACCCTGTGACGTGACAAACAGATAATACACACTATTATCGGCTGCAACAAGTAGAGCGATGAAGGAAAGAATTGGAAGACACAGAGAGAGAGAGAGAGAGAGAGAGAGAGAGAGAGAGAGAGAGAGAGAGGCGCGAGAGGAGACAGGGAGAAAGCGAGAGACTGCGCAACGAATTTTCCATTCTTCCTTTGCGTGTGTACTCCACGTGGCCCGTCTTTCAGCGATACACGTGCTTCTGCCGCACGCAATCGCGCCTTGTTACGTTGCGATCTGATACAAACGCGTAATCATTGGCACGCACGCGGCCACACACGCGCGTATAAGTACGCGAAATGCGATCGACGATGAATGAATGACAATGAAACCCAATCCTCGCTCGCGATTATAATCTGACATTACGAACAATCCAAGCAGTGATCATCGATATACAGCTGGCGTATTTAAGTATTACAGCACTATAAGGATATCTTATCGCCAGTAAAACTGATGTAAATATTCGTCTCGTAACAATGGAAACTTAATAAAGAAAAAGAATTTGCGGAAGAAATAGTAAATATAGAAATAATAAGGCCCCCTCTTCTAGATTCTCGAGTTCACAATGTGCAATTAATTGTAATAATTAATTAATAAAATAATTACATGTACGTTTTACTAAATCAATTAGTTTTTACCTAATAGTTAATTGATTAATAATTCATTTTTTTCTCCGGAAGTTACCGCGTTCTTCATGATTATCAATACACTTTATTCTTTAATAACAAATAAAAAATGAAACGGCTGTAAGAATAAATCTAAAAAACAAAATAAATACCGTCAATAAAAGCCAGTAAATATTGGTGCGCAGTTAAATTCTATTATAACTGCAGAATCAACTTTTACAATTCGCAATGGATTTACTTTGTGAATTATAAAAGTTGACCCCCAGTTGTAATAAAATTTAACTACGCACCAATATCCACGCTGGCTCTTATTGGTGGGTTTTACTTCATTTTCTTTATCTTTTGTTTTTTATTTCTTGCTCATCCTATATAAATTGCTCATCCTTTTATAAATTAAATTATATTAATTTATTAACGTTGTTTAATAATATTATGTTTATATTTTAAAGTACAAAGGCAAATTCTGATTTTTTTTAAAAACATTCTTCTCTCCACCACATGAACTTAAACTGACTTAAATTCTAAACCTAAATCCACCGCTGGACAGGATTGGTGGAACAGGTGGAAGATGACACACGGCGCAATTCGGTAATCGACATAGAAAGTGTCCGAGAGTAAGAGCGAGCTTTCGCAAGTAGACGTGAAACAGGCGCGAAATTTCACCGACTGAGTCGCAAAGGTTGCCGCGAGGTGTGGGCGATGTATTTCCAATATTTTTTCAACGCTCCGCTCATCTCCCGCTAAGGGCGGCATAGCTCAACCTCAACGCTATTCGCAGTAAAAGACGTGCCTTCACGTCTCGCAAGTCTCACTGTAGAAACTGACAGGCCATTTGTGTAAGGAGATTAGCATGGAAATGGAAATTCAGTCCGCCCTTTAATAAGAGACGCTTCTGCATGCTAGAAGTATAGACAGCTTGTCGGGACAAAGTTCACCATTTTTGTTATCCTCTAAATTACATTCCCAGAAATAAATATGTTGTTTATTGCATCCCGCATAAATAGATCTAGTGTAATTTTGATATTTTATTTAATATTAATATTAATATAAAATTTAATTTAATTATTTGGTATAATTTAATATAATATAAAATTTAATATAATTAAAT
>NW_017304543.1:3775905-3791818 GCF_001594115.1 Trachymyrmex septentrionalis
TAGAAATTATTTTTTAACGATATTAGTATACAGAATCTTAAGAATTAATTTGGATTTTATTTCTAAAAAGAACATCTAGTAATGTGAAATTAGAAGTGATGAAAAAATAAGCAATGCCAAATTTTTTATAATCTTAAATAAAAAATATTCTCTTTTATTTTCATTTAAAATAAATTTGAAGACATTTTAATTAGGTTTTATATCGAGGTCGTAATTTAAGTTTAATGACTAAATATGTGGGAATTTTAGAATAGTGTGTAGAAATATTCTTTAAAAAAACTTGATGTTTTGTACTTGCGTAAGATTGTAAAATAAATGTAAAAGCCTAAATCACAATGTCTTTGTAGACATCAAAATGTGAAACGTGATCGAAACTGCGCCGTGCAGCAAATCGACCACGCACGTACTAAATTCGATATTCACTTTTCGCTTTGTATTCTTCCTCGGTACTCTCTCCTGAGAGAAAAGCGCCATCCGCAAACCTGTATAGTTCACCACAAAAACTTCGCATGCCGCGATTACAGAGGTGACTTCATAAATAATTTATCAGGCTGACATTCGTGGGGTTTTTTCCACAAGGAGTGTGCATATTACTTAAAAAAATTCTTTTTCTCGAGGAAATATAAAATTAAGATTCTTTCTCCGAAACGAATACGTGCCTTTACTCGCACCTCATGAAATATATAATATAACTATTTAAACATTTAGACTTAATTCGTCCACTTGTCTAGTTACCATTTGTCTAGACGTGCTATTGAAATTACGTGACCTGGCATACATATTTTGGCAATGACGTACTCGCAGAGTGAAATCAATCGATGCGTCCGACATCAATCCCAGGTGCGTGTTTGACTTCCCAAATAGAATGTTGCACAATGACGTTATCGGTTAATCTACCTCGGATACTATCTCCATCGTCGAAGAATTAGGTTGCTGTGCTAAAATTGTGAATATCAGAAAAAATGTAGAAGTAAATAATTAGGAAATGCGACTTAAATACATAAAAAATAATAATGCATTTATATCGATTTTAAATATAATAATTTTGAAGATATAAAAAAAATTAAATAATCTTAAATCTTAAGAAAATAATCTTAAATTTTGTAAAATAATTTATTTTTTTATTAATAATGAATAATTATTTTATATTGAATAATAATTACAAAGGTTAAATATAATAATTTCCTATTTTCTTCATATGCAAAATATTAATTGTATATACATTAATATCTTAACTTTTTGGAAAATGTTCTATATTAAATAATAATAAATTCGCAATAATATTTATTATTCTTATTAGGACAAAAGTTCACTTTTAGCATAAATTTTTTGTTTTTGAAATAGTCATAAAAATATACATAACTTTAATATTTCAAGGAACTATGTAGTTTCCTTGATATAAAAATGTTTGAATCCATTAATAAAATGATAAAAGGATCCGATGATAAAAATTAATAAAAATAATACAGCTGCGATTGTGTTTCGCGTGTCAAGTTTTCTATATGGCTCCATTCGCTTAATCAATTATTTAATCAATTTTAATTTAACTTCATTTAAACTCATTTAAAAGAAAAATTTTGATAATATAAAGCTACATTTCATCGTTATCAGTAGGTCGGACTAAATTAAAGTCAAGGATTTCGTCCGATGTTAAGAAACGGACATCGCTGTCTTCCGAGAGGGCCGATCCGCTCGCTCCTCTTTTATAAGTTTTCCTCCTTCTGATAACAATAATCACAGTCGCAAGTGCCACACAAAGCACGACCAAAGTTGCACCCACTGCGGCGACGATTTCCAGTATTTCGATGCCTCTACCCTGTTTCACCTTTTCCGGATTTTGCTCCGCGGTGTGTAAATCTGCAAATTTTTCTCATCGTCACTAACATAAAAGAGCAGTTAGCATAATCCTAACAACAAAAATGATTATTAAACTGCCATTTTAAATCATCAAATTAATTACATATTATATTATGGTGTATAAATAATTAGTTTTTCAAAAATAAATTAAATTAGTTGGTCTCAAGACGTGCTATTTGTGTTAAAAGTCTTGCATTTTTTTCTTTCGACTTGTCAGCTAATAATTATGTATGTCCTAAGAAAAAGGTTAGTCAATATTTATAATAAATATAGATACATTATACATTTGTGAGAGATGCAATTGTTCAAAATTGATAAGTCTATATCTTAACTTTTTAACTCACTTTGAACTTTCTTCAAGAACTAGACCAAATCAAGACGTCCCATCGCGATTTAATATCAAATAATATTTCTTACTTTCTCAGTATATAATGAAATAAATATACCAGATCGATCTTGAAGTTCTATGTATTTCGTTGTCGAAGTTTTTATCTGGGGTACGAAAGGTGTTTCTTTCGTTTCCGTCTGCTGCGTTAGTTTTGCAGGTGTTGTTCTCCGTATGGTCGGTTTCTTGGTTTGAGGCTTCATTTGAGGTGTTGTAGTCGTAGGTCTTCGCGTTGTCGTTATGGTGTTAGGTCTTCGCGTAGTCGTCAATGTCGTCGAGTTGAACATACCTGGGTCGATGTCATCCTTCGGATTTATAGGAAAGCCTGTCAGAGTAGAATTCTTCACCGGTGCAACCGTCGCTGCACTCGGTGATCCTACTGTGACATTATCGAATATTGTGCTATATCCTGCAATTATAATTAGATTCCAATCATAGAAATGTTACAAAATTGAATGATGTACCATATATGGAATCCAGCGCTATTGTTAATTGTGATTTTACATAATTTGATTTCAATAAGCATATCCTATCAAAACATCCTATTGGGGATCCTATTAAAATAGTAAACAGTTACCTAGTATGCAATATTCAGCGTAATCTGGGCAGCAAATAGAGCGTTCCGCACAATCGATCGTGCAAAGGCAACTCTCCGGTCCAAATGGCGGGACAGAAGCAATGCTTTCTGATGAAACGCATCTGTCTCGACAGGTTTGTTGCGCGTTAACTATTTCGATTTGATCTGAAACAGATTTTTCAGAATATATATTTATGCAGTCTACAATATTTTTCTTTATATATACACAATTTTTTGACAATGACATTAATTTCTAGATATTAATTTCTGTAAAAAATTATTGATATAGAAATAAATATCACATTTCTATATGTACATAGAAATTATTGTCGTATTGTCCAAAAAAATTTTGACAAAAATGATGATTTTATGTGAAATATTAATATCACATTTCTATGAAAATTAATATTATATTGTCAGAAAGAATATCTGCAAAATTTGTTCAAATATTTAATACCCTGTATTTTATTTTACTGCAAGGTAATCGTTGAAATAAAATTGTGACGTCTGGAGTTGACAGTGATCTTCAAACTGAAATATGTTCCAAATATTGTACATAAAATTTATTTTAAAGAAATTTAATTTATACACGTTACTTTTTGCAAATATTTTTTGAAAATTTTGTCAAATAAATTTATATAACACTTGCAATTACTCACTTGCAATCACAAAATACATCAATTTTCAATTTTTAATAAATTAATTTTAATAAAAATTTACCCTCATCGCTTACTGTTACGTTGACAGATTCGTTTTTAACAATACAATCGTCTCCTTGTAAAATAGCGACATCGTCTATTGCAATATCGCTCACATAAGTGATACCTCGCACTCCTTCTATAATAATCTGTAAAGAATGTTTAACTTTTTTTTAATTTGAAGCTAATACTGAAATAATATTATGTGTTATGTATTAACAAAGCAAATAAATCGTATTTAAACATTCAAAATGTAATGAAAGCTTCGACAAGTATTTCTAATTTTCTTTTAATGATTTTATAATAATGCAATATTATATAAAAAAAGAACAATGCTCAAAGGCACAATTTAATTATTTAAGAAACAATTATTTTATGTACCTGAAAGCTGGCGTTAGCTTTTGGTAATTCGGAAATGCCATGGAACCATTGATTTCCTTGATTTCCACTTTTGGTGAATATCAATCGTGGCGTAGTATCCTCTTGCTTGAAATATATATTCAATGAGCCAATTGTGGCACCGTACATATGATACCTATCGAAACAATTTGTAAAATATTAATAAATGAAATATATAAGCTACATTATATATTATATAAATCCTTCATTTCTATATGATATAAGCTAAATATAAAAATTGTTGCAATAAGTATATTGCATTTCTCTATTAACTTTATTTTATTTCATTTCATTTTAATTTAATAAATTTATTCATAAATTTTATTTATTAAAATTGTAATATAAATGTTTTGAAACTTAAACAATTTTATTTATTAAATTTATAATAGAAGTTCTTTTTCTTAAAAAAGTCCAAAAACTAATTGAAGTTGTATAAAAACTTATAAACTGAAAGGATTTATTTTGTATTATATTATTTACCAGAATGAGAAACATCCTGAATTAGTCAATGAAGAATTGTACAGGGGAGATATGATTCTCGCTGTATCGTTTATCAATCGTCCGGATGCCTCAATATAAAGATAATATCCTGAAGTTGTCGAGTATGAGCAATAATTAGAAAAACAATTTATTTCCTTTCTGCGTAATTTATAATCTAGCATTTCGGTGAATTACATTGAAGTTATTTAAAGTCATAGAAAGACTCATACCGTCATTTCCAGCTCCCAAAGTGTGATCGTGCGTCGGACCAGTACCAATATGTAAACTCGGTGTCTCAAAGTTATGACGTTTCCAATCAAAATCGTGTTGTGGGTCTTGTTCCCACCAACAAAGATCCGGATTTTCAAAATCGCATTGTGTCGGTGCGGTTGCGTTCGCCTCTTACCATAGATTATCACAAAAATTGCATTAACACAAATAAAATTTGTGATATTATCATCACAAAGCAGAAAATGTTATCAAAATTTTAATTAAAATTAAGTAAAGAAAAAGCTGAAAAGGAAAAAAGAAAAAAGGCTTTACATGCAATTATGTAAAAGTAAATATATATTACAAATTGAGCAAGCGTATAACATATTAAGCTCCTCAGCTCCAACCTAACAATAATTAAATCATCCCCGAGACTTATTAATCCTCAATTACATGAGTGAGTCATTTGGACCCGGGTGAAAATTTTAGTCAATCGCTATTTTTGTACAGTTATTATTCCAGAGTTGAAGAGTAAGAAGGTAAAAATACTTGGAACCTTTTTCTGTCAATCGCCATGATGTAATTATTTCGTTGTCTAGATGTTAATTGTGATGCAATAAAAGTTTGGTTTGGATAACTTGGATCCTTCAAATGTAAATTAAAAAGATTTTTGACAAAAGTGAAAATTTGTTTTTAGTAAGTGTCTGTTTATTAGTGCTATATTCAAGTATATGTGTTGTCTTCTTATAATTAAAACATATATTTAGTGTCAAAAAAAATCGAGGCGTCTTGATGAAACGATCATTCTATTTTCTCGAAATTATATAATCGTGAGTAAATAATGTCGAAATCATTTTATATTTAATATAAAATATTTTCATAGCATTTTTTAAAATAGGAAAATACCCGACATACCTCCGATATCATTATTCCGCATCCAGAGAAAGGTTTCTTCGATTTAAAGAAATGTTTCTCTGCTATACAGTTAAAGAAAAAACTTCTTTGATTTAAACAAAATCTTTTTACAATAAATCAAATAAATTTTTTTATTTAATTTCAAAAAATAATGTTTAAATAATGTAAAAATATTCAATGATGAGGGTTATATTAAGAGATCATAAATAATACAAGGAACATTTATAAGCTCTTGACGCTCTTTATATCAATATTCGTTTTTAATCCTAACTGATTCTCTTACTTTAAATTTATACTATTCTTATATATTTTTAATGAACTAAAATTATCTATTTCATAGATACTTTTAGTTTATTAAAAATCAAATTAAATTTTTCTGTTTTTTTTTTATTATTTTTTTTTTATTCAATTTTATTATTTATTTTTATCTCTTAAATTTTAACTTATTTCTCTTTTTTTTACTCGTTTTAAACTTAATCTTTTAACGTTTAACTTTACACTTTTAATAATCTGTCGGACTTTTATATCTTATCTTTGAACTTAACAGGATTCTCGACTTTGACCGATGAATTTGTTATCAACAAGTTTTTGCAACATTGACCTTCAAAAAATACGCTAAATCATTGTTTGACATTGGTACCTACATAATTATAACTTTATAATTTATTATTTTTATATCTAGCGTTTGACATAGTCTCTTATCTTTTTTATTTTAATTTTCTTAATTTTTTTACATATTATTTTCTGCATTTTTAATTTATGCTTCTTTTATTTTAAATTATAAGCCTTTCAATTCTCCTTGCCACACTTCATTATTTTATTACCTTGTCATAGTTTTTCAAACTAATGAAGACTAAATAATGTTGAAATGTTTTTATTATGTTGTTTATTTTCTCAGAGAATAAATAAATTAATTAAGTCTTGTTGCGTAATATCCGTTATTGCTTATTTTCGTGCCAATACTGCTGTTTTTTTACTTTGCAAATTTGTAAGACTTATATTACGTTTTTATAAGTAATTATTTTTTTGCGCTAATTTTTTGTAAGTATATCCTTTACCTTGATTGTAGAATGCAGTGCATTTATTAGCATTTATAGCAAGCAAAGCAATAATAATTAAATAAAATTAGTTTTTTATTGCAGTACTTCGACAATAAGGAATTGTTCCATTCCATTGACGTCCATCGCAATAAATTTCAGGGTTACCAATCAGGAAGTAACCAGGTTCGCAGAAGAACATTAATATTCCACCATTTAATTTTTGTACTATAATTGAGTGACTAGGCGCTGATGGTACGGGACATTCCGCGTCTAAACACCAAAAAAAATAAATCAAATCTATTAATCATCTTATCTCATTTAAAATTTAGAAAATACGTTGCATTTAATATTTACTATTATCAATAATTCCTTCATTAAAACTGATTAAAATATATTGATAGTGCAAATCGTTACAGTGCAATTATTTTATTGCACTTTTCTATTATTATACATTACTCTACAGACATGTTTTATTTTATAATATTCTAATCAAAATATTTAGTATCGGAGAACCTGTTAAGAGAATTTCTGCACACCTAGACATTAAATTATTGGAAATTAAACTATTTTAAGAAAAACGATCGATCAAGAAGTATTACAAATGTCGCGTTACATAATCCGTTAGCATTATTTAATTAACAATTTCGTCAGTTATTCTTACATTAAATTTTACTTACTCACACACACGGGGACAGATGTGTCCCATTGCCCACGTACACACGTGGAATATTTGTTGCCCACAAGAGTAAATCCATCGAAACAATTAAACCTCGCGATTCTACCTCGACCTCGAATGCGAATTCTTCCGTTGTTCAATCGTATCATAGGACATCCTCCTGAAAGAAAATTATTATTACAAAACCGTTAATTAATCCAAGAATAGTCACCTGATTTTTTCTTTACATAAAGCTTGTCCCTGCAGGTCTATTATGTATCTTTTAATACACGTTTCATTATCGTTATAACGTTGCTGCGCAGTTTTTTTACCATAGTAAAAGAGCTGCGCAGCTGCGTAATAATAAAATTTATATTAAGAGTTACAGAATAAGCCTGCAAGTGTTTTTATTATATTTTAATTAAAACCACTATTATTTACCACATATTGTATATTATTATTAATTTTTTCCTAAATTGTATTTGGAAACATTATAAATTTAATCACAATTTTTTGAAAAAAATAAATAGATACTAAGGAAATATTAAACAGAATAAGTATGTTAAGTAATTAATTACTTAATTATGACAGTATTTCTAAAAAATAAGGATTTTAATTAATACGATGTTTTTTAATTGCTTTTGATGGAATTACATATTTAATGTTCGTAAAAAATAATTACTAAAACAGAAAAAAATATGTTAAACAATGTATGTATAAAAAAATATTTTATAATAATTTATACTTTTTTGCCGGAATATAAAAATATCTCAGGTTATTATTTTATAAAACTCCAACATTCTTTAGTATAACAAGATTAGATAATGACAATATAAGATATACAATAGTAAACGCGGAAAAATAAAAATGTATTTTTATAGTTATATATGATATTAGTATAATTTTATAATATATTGTCAATCAAGTATAATATTTATTATTAATTTTTCTAATAAAGCAATTTTCTGTACTAAAACAAATATGTCATAATAATGAAATAAAATAGCATAATTATTTATTGAGTTAGTTATTTATTATTATTATTTATTACTATTAGTTATTATTGTTAAATGCATTTGTCTTTAAATTAATGCTCTCCTAAATTTATTATGCAAGTATGAAAGCAATGACATTTCAACTTCGAGCGTAACAATAATTTTCTCCGATAAAATAAATTTCTCTTGTGAACATTAATAATTATTGTAAAGAAACAACTCACTATTATACTAGGAAAAAATGAATCTTGAATAAAACTATCAAATTGAGGCATGTTTTCAACGGCAGTTAAATATTTTATTTATATGAAAAGTATAACAAAAATTTAGTTGCGTCTGTAAAACATTTTTCTGTTTTAGTCGTTTTTCTCCTTTGTAAATAAACAAAAATATTTGTTTATACCAACCAAACAATTTAGTTGGAATAAACAAATACTTTATTATTTACGAAGCAAAAAAATTCGCAAAAACAACTAAATTATTTGTTACATAAATAAAATATTTGGTTTGCTATTAAGAAATGCTTCAACTTACAGTTTTGTTAAAAAACAAAAAATTTTTTTCTAACATGATTTTATAGAAAAATATTGCGTTCATTGCAAGTCATAATATCGCTTTATTGTTTCATCCTATACTTTATTCAAATTCAAATTTTTTTTTAATTAAAAATACTTGTTATTTTAATTATTTCTGCTTACTCTGCACCTGCCAAGAGCAAATGATGTACTGGCCGAAGAAAGCGAATAGCAACAATATTATCGAAGAACACTTCATCTTTATGCAAATATGTGGGATGCACATGCATGTACGTAACTCGCACACAATGAATTAACGAGAAATCAATATTAGATTTTATTGCGAGAAAATTAGAAAGATGTATTTTATTTCAAGAGCAAACACCGCGGAGACACCGCCTCTACTTCAAAATAATATACAGAATCTGTGGTTTTAAATACTTCCGGTTTCACACGCTGCTTCACACAATAACCACAACAACGATAGCGTTGCGAAGCTGCGCGAGGATGTTTCCGACAAAGAAGAAAATTGGATTTGCGCAATTAAACGCGGCGAAGACATAAATGGAGAGCCGAGATTTCATCCTTTTATTTGGGGCTAGACTTGTGTAGCCGAGGGCGGGAACACAGTTTCCGCTGGCACGCGAGCGATAGCCCTTTTATCGTCTTCCGGTGCTTTATCTTCGTCGTGAGTCGCCAGGCCTTGAGGAAAATCCCTGGAGATTGCATTTCGCGCGAAACATGTCCGGCGCCAACTCGATAATCTTGATTCGGGATACGAAATTTTCCACACGTACTGCCTGATTCTACGATTTATCAAGATCGTAATCTAGAGTCTAAAGTCCAGGAGAATCTAAAGAAGCCCGAATCCATCAAATTCGTTGGAAGAAATATTATCTTCCTTTCGTTTCAAAATCAACTTTTACATTTCGATTTTGCTTTAAGGATACGAATTCTTTCATTTTTATTTCTACATCATACGTATATACTTATAATAATTTTAAGAAATGTATTCTTTTATAATTCAATTATTGCTAATCTTTCGTTACAATGCTAATTTAGTTCTAATATACAGTATAAAGAAAAAAAAAAAAGAAAAGAAAAGCAAAAAATAAAACAATAATACAAATTGTTTTTGAAGCAATCGTCATCGAAAAATATGCAAACAAATGTGTCGAAAAATTTTTTTAATGCAGTTTCTTATTTTTAAATCATCATTGTTATTATTTCAAAAATTATTTTTATTATAATTTTTGTTATGCTCATGAAGAAAAGGTTTTATGACTTTCTAAGAGAAGAATAATCCGAAGCCTCTTTAGCTCAGTGGTAGAGCACTGGTCTCGTAAACCAGGGGTCGTGAGTTCAAACCTCACAGGAGGCATTTTTTTTGCGTCTTGTTTATATTACAAATATATCATTTTTTATTATTTTTCAGAAATACTAAAATGCTAACGTGCATAATGCACCTATTAATTTTTTGATACTATCAATTTTTTATATTCTATTTTTTAACTACAGTAAAAAACGTAAATTTGATTTTATTCATATTATGTATGATTTTATTCATACATTGTATGCGCATGTTTTCCTTCCTCTATTAAATTACATAAATTATAATATGTTTTAATTTTTAATTTGTATGAATATTTTAATTAAAATTTTTAATTCTAAATTAATTCATTTAATTAATTAAGTCCTCTAATTAGAGATTCTTAATTTAAATTAAATTTTAAAACATTTCTTAAAAATTTAACATTTTTTTAAATAAATTAATTATGAAATAAAAAAATTTTTAAACTTTCATGCGTCATGAATTAATTGATAAACTCTTTGTATCCAGTTGACATTGATGAAAAATTAAACATAAGCGAGATTCGATACAAATAGCAATTTAGATAAGATTCAAATTCATTGATGAAAAATACATACAAGTTTTATATTTTTTAATTAACAATCATAGTGCATGAATATGTAGATATGGTATAGCTGACGGAATCGGCCAAAAACATCGAGAGTAACGCCGGATTACGGAAGTGTCGAGACGCCATATATTCGAAATCTACCGTTACCTAAATGCCGAACGTGACCGGTGCAGCGCCACATGTCAACCGGCATTGTCTCGTTGTTTCCTGCAGTTTCCCGCTGTTCTATTTTCGTGACTATTCGAGGTGACACTGGACAGATATTAACAGATATTCATCGAGATGGATAACGATTTACCGTACATGGTAGAGTACGCGAAAAGCGATCGCTCGAAGTGTCAATTATGCAAGCAATCAATTATGAAGACGAGTTTAAGACTCGCCGCCGTTGTTCAGGTACGTGTCGAATTTTGCAACAAAGAAACCGCGCAAATATATTGCACCTCATTATGCTCAGTATTAATGGGGAGCATTTCGTAAAGAAGCGAATGCGTGCATTATCATTGAACTATTGATCTTGAGTAATGATAAATAAAGCACCTGATGTTGTCAATTTAGATAATTGTGTCACATACGTGATGCTATTGCTATCACAATTCTTGTTGAATTATTCAATTATTTATGTACAATTGCTTTCTCTCTCTGCAATGTTTTCTTATTCGATTATAAAAAGATTATCAGATTATAAAAATTATAAATATTTTTTTGCTATATTACTTGAAAAACTAAAAACAAATGTATTTCTTTTCTTACAATGTAACATTGATGCATTCTTTATTGTTTTTGTAATTCATTTTAGACAACAAACTAAACACTAAATATAGTTAATCATGCTTAATATTAAGAAATTTTCTGACTTAAGCTGTACTTCTGAGATGATGTGTTTAAAAAAATAAATCTTATATAAACATAATATTTTTAGAGTCCTGTTCATGATGGGAAGATACCTAGATGGTATCACTTCAAATGCTTCTTTTCAAAACAAAGACCAAGTTCCACTAATGACATAGCTTGTTTCGATCAGATTCGCAATAAAGATCAAGATGCAATTCGAAAGAAAATTGGTTGGTGTATGACCCAAGCAGAACCTATAATTTTAATTAAATTGTTTGATCATCTTAGCTATTTGTTATGTTTTGACTTGTAGAAGAATGTCGTAATGCACCTTCTGTATCAAAAGGAAGGAAAAGAACAAAAGGTGGTGCTTCTGGAGATTTTAGAGTGGAATATGCTAAGTCTAGCAGAGCCACTTGTATAGGATGCCAAGAAAAGATAATAAAAGGCGAAACAAGAATAGCAAAGAAAGATTATGAGAGCGAAGAAGCTAGGAGGTTTGGTGGTTTGGACAGATGGCTTCATGTGGAATGTTTCGCGAAACTAAGAGCGGATATGGGATATTATGGCAGAGGAGATGAACTTCCCGGTGCCAAACAACTCTCAAAAGAAGATCAGGCAAATCTCAAAGCTTCATTGCCTAAAATGAATCAAGGCGATGTACCACCACCTGCTAAAAAGGTTAAGGATGAACCAGAAGATATAGAGGAAGCAAAGTTGATAAAAAAACAAAATGATGAGCTATATGCTATAAAAGATAAAATATCACATCTTGGAAAGAAAGAAATGAGTGAATTATTAGAAGAAAATGATCAAGGGATTCCAAGTGGTACATCAAATGTAAGTGCTGCATAATATATATTTGAATTATACACTTAATAAATATTTTTTAATTGTAAATCTATTATATGACTTTTAAGCAAGTTATATCACTAAGGGTTTATAATAGTACTAATCAGATTTTATTTATAGATCACAAGTCTCTTAACTGATATACTATATTTTGGAGCTCTACAACCCTGTCCAAAATGTAATGGACAGCTCGTATACAATTCTGGTTTGGGTTATAAATGCACTGGCAATGCAACAGAATGGAGTAAATGCGAGTATGTTACACAAGATCCAAAAAGGAAACTATGCAAAATACCAATTGATATGGAGGCATTTCCAATTAAGTACGTTCTCTCATCAGAATATATGGAACTTAAATAAATTAATTTTATGCACCTCTTTATTTCAATATTAATAATTACGATATGAAGATGAATTATTAATAATCATAATTTATTTATAGATCATACAAATCTAAGATAAGAAAACGAATATTTAAAATAACAATGCCGTCTTCGTCGGGTGTTATTAAAAAAGAGGAAGATGAAGCAGATGGACCGAAAATACAAGGAAAACCACGTCCTTTAAAGAACATGCAGTTTGTTATATTAGGTCGTACACAGAAAGATAAAGAGGAATTGAAAAAGGAAATTTTATTGTTGGGTGGTAGTGTTGTAACAAAAATCCATCAAGATTTGGCTGCTGTAATTTCGAATCAAAATGAAGTGGATAAGATGAATAAAAGAATGGAAGATGTTAAATTACACGACATTCAAGTAATAACGGAAGATTTTATAGAAGAAGCAAAAGAGTACACAGATTCTCCCATCATGCTGCTAAAAAAGAAAACTATTTCTAACTGGGGTGGCGACATTAATGCTAGACTTTCTAATGTTATCACAAAATCTGCTTCTAAGAGTAAGAGCAAATTTGAGAAGTCAGGTTCTGGTAAAATGAAGGTAAAGGTGAAAGGCGGTGGAGCTGTCGATCCCGATAGCGGTTTAGAAGATGTTGCACATATTTATCAAAAAGGCAAAGATAAATACACTGTCACGTTAGGTCTAACGAACATACAATCGAAGAAAAACAGTTATTACAAGCTGCAAATTTTGAAACATGACAAGCATGAAAAATATCACTTGTTTAGAAGTTGGGGCCGAATTGGTACTACAATTGGCGATAACAAATTGGATAGAATGTCTTTGGAAGAGTGTATAGAACAGTTTGAATCGTTGTATGAGGAGAAGACGGGTAATCAGTGGAAGAATAGAGAGCATTTTGTCAAAGTACCGAATTTGATGTATCCGATCGAGATAGATCATGGGGATCAGGAGGTTATTTCCCTAGATTCAGATATTAAGAGTAATTTGCAGAAACCAATTCAGGACCTGATGCGCCTTATTTTTGATGTAGATGAGATGAAAAAAGTTATGTTGGAGTTCGAGATAGACCTGGATAAGATGCCGCTCGGAAAATTGTCTAAGAAACAAATTGAGAAAGCTTATGCCGTTTTAACGGAGTTGCAAGAGGCGTTAAAAATAATGACTGATGACGTGGATCGCGCTACATTGATCGATGCTTCCAATAGATTCTATACACTGATACCACACAATTTTGGAGTTTCCGGGCCAAAAATTCTTGAATCATTGGAAGAAATCAAGACCAAGTGTGATATGCTGGATGCATTGCTTGAGATGGAAGTCGCGTACAATCTTTTGTGTGATAAGACTAACGAAAAAGAGAATCCACTCGATAGTCATTATAAGCAGTTAAAGACGGATATCGAAGTAATGGATAAGATGAGCGAAGAATTTAAGATGATCGAGAAGTATGTCAAGAATACTCATGCAGCTACTCATAAGCAGTACGAACTCGAAATCAAGGAAGTGTTTATTATTAAGAGACAAGGAGAAGAACAGAGGTTTAAGCCTTTCAAGAAAATGCCCAACAAAAAGTTGCTCTGGCACGGATCCAGAACTACGAATTACGCAGGAATATTGTCTCAAGGTTTGCGCATCGCACCGCCAGAAGCGCCCGTTACTGGTTACATGTTCGGCAAGGGTATATATTTCGCCGATATGGTGTCGAAGTCTGCAAATTATTGTTGCACACATAGCCAGAATCCAACTGGTTTGTTGCTGCTTTGCGAAGTTGCTTTGGGTAATATGTACGAGAAGTATCAAGCGGACTACATCGAGAAGCTACCGAAAGGAAAACATTCGACATTGGGTCGTGGCCAGACGCAACCTGATCCGCAAACTGTCTACAAGACCAAGGACGGCGTTGAAATACCTTATGGAAAGGGAGTACCTGCTAAACTTAATAAAACTTCGGCATTATTATACAATGAATACATCGTATATGATGTTGCTCAGGTAAGAGTACGATATTTAGTAAAAATGAATTTTAAATACAAATATTAAAATACATAATGAAATACAGTTAAGGTTTTTTAATTTCATTCCATTTTATTTGCTATATTATTAATTTAATAAAAATAAAAACTAATTAACTATAAGAAAGATAAATACTAAATTCCATTGAAGAGTTTGCTAATATCATAACTGTTAAAACTTCACAGAACTGTTTTACCTTTGATATGATGATAATCTTTAGAATTATGTGTTGTAATTGTCTGCAATTTGTTTACGCGCACCAAATAGTGTTTGCCTACCTCGAATATTGAATGTAAGATCAATAAATTTTTCACAAAATTAAATGTTTTTTGTTCTTTACTTTGAATACGCATTTCCTTATCCAACCTCTTGCATTAATATTGTTAAGTCATCAAATAAATTATAACAATTTAATAAGATTTAAATTTAATAAGAGTTTGAAGTAAATATATGCGAGATAATTCGAATTATTTTTCCTATAATATATTTATTACTAATTCTCTTGTGAATTCTCAAGATTGTGCTTAACGCAACGCATCAACACGTCAAATAATGCATGAATGTTTAGATACACGATGCGTACTTCCATGTTTTTTTCTATAATGTATTTCATAATAAGCTTTGTGACGCTATGTGATATTTTGTACGTGTTTACTAATTTCTCACACGTAATTGTAGAATGTAACATGGTAAAAGATCATATTTGAATCATTTTGCGCAATCAATATGTGAAATCTGTGACAATAAGTAAAACCTGTTTTTTAGCTATACACTTCCTCGACTTTGTGTGCATAGGACGCGCATGCACACATTTAATTACATCAATTACATATGACCTTTTACTATGTTATGTTTACTATATTCTATAATTACTTTTATGACATAATTAGTAGACACATACAAACACAGATCAAAATTTACAAAGTGCATCAATGAGTATTGAAATGCATGTCAGAATGTATACATGTATTTGAAAAAAATCAGTTGAAACAACTTTAATAAACACGATATAAATATATTTTTTAACGAATACAAAGAATAAAAGTATAGATAATTGAAGAATATGCAGTATTATAAAAATAATTTATTTTCTTTTTGATTTTGTATTGATTTTTCTTTTAAATTTAATGTAATCTAGCGTATAAAATAATTATTGTATGTATATACATACGAGTATACATGTTTATTCCCTTACGTTTACTCT
>NW_017304543.1:3791918-3800024 GCF_001594115.1 Trachymyrmex septentrionalis
GTATTGATTTTTCTTTTAAATTTAATGGAATCTAGCGTCTTAAATAATTATGTATATACATACGAGTATACATGTTTATTCCCTTACGTTTACTCTACAATTAAGCGTTTCTTCAGTTGTTTGTGTCATAAAACAATTATATCGTAACCTTGAAGCGCACATTCCTGTTTTACGATCTAAAGTCTAAAGTCTGTGTCACACTATGTATTGAAGATTGAGAATTGAGAAATGAAAATTGTAATTCAAATAATTAGAACGAAACAAATTAAAATTAAAATTATTGAACTAATTGAATTTTTATCTCTAATTCGTAATCCTCAGCCTCCAATGCGCAGTGTAATATGGATTTCATGCTTGTACAAGTTATACTCTAGCAAATATAAATTAAAACATAACCGTTATCCTGCTAACACAATAGAGTAAACTTTAAGTCTTAAGGAACCAATCGTAGTCAATTACTCTCACATTCAACTGTGATTGATCAATTTCTTAAGGCTTCAGACTTACTATTCTGTTGCGGGGTAATCATATTTTCTCACACAACAGTTTACTTGTAATGGCTGGTTCAGCAAAGACAAATGATCAGTTAGTGCTCAATTCTTCGCTGGATCTAAAACGTGTACAAA
The DNA here is from genome assembly GCF_001594115.1 of Trachymyrmex septentrionalis. Lineage (NCBI taxonomy): Eukaryota > Metazoa > Arthropoda > Insecta > Hymenoptera > Formicidae > Trachymyrmex > Trachymyrmex septentrionalis. Next base: position 3,792,545 of record NW_017304543.1, read on the forward strand.
CCAGTCGTACTAAAGTATTCACTGATGAATTTTTTCTGCTACTCGCACTCAATGTTATATACGTAGATATATATATATGGTGTAATAGTTAAATTGTTGAGTAGAAAATTAACTGACATATCTGTCAGTTAATTATGTTTCTATATTTGTGTTTGTTGTGACGCATACTTTTCTGCAAGTCACTCTGATGAAAGAATTTACAATATTAAATATCAAACTTTATTTAACCGTGAGAACATACAAGAATACAACCAACAAAATGAATGCCTTTTAACAACCATAACTGGATCTTCAGTGCTTACCTAATTCTGTATGAATTTATATACTATCTAAAAGCATCAAATTGTTAAATTGCTAGTCAATTTAACTCGTGATATTACTGCGATAGTTCAGTAGAGTTTGCGTTTCAAGAAAAATCATTTCACGAAAATATCATTTCAGCGCGTTTAAAAAATACGTAGTAAATAGTATAAATTCGCTGAATTTAATAAGCACTTAAAATCCGCCTAAAACCGTTCGAGGCACTGATTTTATTAGAATTTATAATCAATATAAATTATTACTAATGAATGGAAGTGATTAGTTTCACCATTTTAGTATTGCCAAGTTTTTAAATTGATTCGGTATATCCTTATTAGCTTTAAAAGTATCTCAGTAAAACCTCTCTCGGAAAGAACATATTGTGAAGGAAAGGAAGTGTTCTTAAGAAGATAATCGTACGTATTAAATTCGAGTTTCAATGTCTATAATAAAAGGAATCACATTAGAAGAAGAAATGAAGAAGAATTCTCAATTGAAACTATCCGATATACAATCACTGAGAGAATGGTGCAAGAAACAACCACATTTGCCAAAAATTGAGGACAACTTTCTCGCTTTGTTCCTTCACAGCAATTACTATCAAATGGAACCAACGAAAAACACAATCGAGAATTATTATACGATCAGGACACATTTACCAGAAATTTTTTGCAATCGGGATCCGTTTGAAAAGGAACTGCGACAAGCCTTCAAAATCGCGTAAACAATTTTATGAATATTAATGAGTAAATAGCAGTAATATGATTTGTTCGTATAAAATGGCTAATTAATAATATTTACAATTTTAACCACATTAATAGATAATTTAAGATTCAGACAAAAAATAAAATAAAGTATATCTGTAAGATGTACAGATATACTTTTGAAAACATCTAGAATATTTTTACGAATATTTTACATACTTATTATACTAACTTGATTTAAAATTAATTTAATTTAAAAAGGGCTGTTTTTCCTCTGAATGGATTAACAAAGGATGGTTATAAGATGATACTTTCAACATTGATGGACAGCGATCCTTCCTTCTATAACTATAATAACTGCATAAAATATGCCATAATGTTTTCCGACATATATTTGCTGATGAATGGTACGAATGATGGTACCATTTTCATCTTTGACGTTAGCAAATTATCTTTCGGTCATGTTATGCGAATAAATCCAATGGGAATGAAGAAACATCTATACTATCTCCAAGAGGCAATGCCGATACGGCTAAAGGCAATCCATTTTCTAAACGCAACACCCGCCATGGAATTATGGATGAATATGGCGAAGCCTTTTATGAAAAACGAGTTGATAGACATAGTAAGTATCACAAATCAATTAATTAAGTTCAACTGTAGCAACAACATCCGCGTTTTTAAAAAACTCAATCATTTGCAACAAATACGATATAAGCGCGATCAAATAATTCTAATGTTATAATTATAATAAATATAGTACGTAATCGTACTCTTTTATAGGTAAATAATTCATGTCTTATACAAAATATAATTTTTTATCATCGATAAACATAATAATTTTTGCGTCTAGTTATCTATAACATCATAATTTTTTCAATGGAAAAATCATACTCAATGCTGTTTAGACAAGTTTTTCTGAATTTATTTAACTCTTCTAGATACATTTTCACTTATCATTAGAGAGCATTTCTGAATATATCCCAGTGGATGCATTGCCAAACGAAATGGGTGGAAAAGCGGATTCTGTACATAAACTAGCTGAAATTCAAGTGAAGGAATTGGAAGACAATCGCGAGTGGTTTCTGCTGGATGAAGCAACCAGACGCGTTAACGAAGCATTAAGAATCGGCAAAAGCAAAACAGCAAATGGTTTATTTGGTATAGAGGGTAATTTTAAAAAACTTGATATAGATTGAGAAATACTTATAACTTCATCTGATTTAACTAATTTTGATATCATTATGTAATCTCTATTAATATTATTTTGTATTTTGCACTTTGTAGCGTTTTATGTCTGATTATAATTGTAATATCATGCACATTTATGAAAATAAAAAGTATTCTGTTTATGCTATTCTTATGTAATCTCCTGTGAAGATTGTAATCTACCTACATTGGTCAAACAAAACAAAAGTTAAAAACTAGATTACATGGACATCGTTCCGATATTAATAAAAAACAGGATCTCCATCTGTAATTAATAGATCACCGTATTAATTTTAACCATAATTTCAAATAAAACGATGTTAAAATTTTGGATATAATGAACATTCTTACAACAGATTAATATCGGAGATCGACATAAAAAAACAAACACAAAACTTGAACAAAACAGAACGAAACTGAATCATTATCGGAATCATATCTTAACATTATACAATCCCTTCCTCCTTTTTAGTTCTCCCTTTTTTCCTTTTCCTTCTTCCTTCTTATATTTATTTTCTATATTCTTACTTATTTCTTTACTCTTCAATCCCATTTTATTTACAACGTTCCTCTGACAATCAACTTTTGATCATAGCTTCTTTGGTTTATTACAACGATAATTTTATTAATTAAATTGTTTTACACGTATTTTTATTTGATGGTAGCAGTGCTCCTTTAATTTATTAGAATTACTATTTTATTAATTGGACTATTTTCATCAAGGTACATTTTTATTACATTCTACTATTTTACCATTATTGCTGTTTTATTAATTGATAGATTTGTACTAACAAATTCATTTATCTATATATCAAGGTTAACAATAAGTGTAGAACGAGGTCTAAGAGCTCTACATAAACCTTCACAATTTTCAAAAAAATATTTTACTTTTATAAAAGATTGTAACAGTTTTATCTACATAGTTTGGTCAAGAAGTACATTTAGAGCTTAGTTTAAGGACTCTACATTTTCAACTTCCACGCAATAAAATGCTAATTGTAAAAAATATCACACTTTTAAGGTTCCGTTTTTTTCTTAAGAATTAATTTATTCCGTTATGACGTTTTTCAATGTAAATATCTGCGACTTACATTAAAAATGACTCGATCGGTCGAAACGTCTGTTTATTATTTCTGTAAATTATTTTGTTTATTATTAATTTGATTGAGCCATTTTATGAATATGATATAAATATATTTCACAGAATGAAAGTATTATAGACAATTGAAGAACATGCAGTATTATGAAAATAAAAATTTGTTTTCTTTTTACTTTGATGGAGTCTAGCATCTTAAATAATTATTGTATGTATACATGTACATGTTCATTCCTCTATGTTTACTCCTTAGTTAAGTATTTATGCTCCAGTTGTTTGTGCTATAAAGGTACGGTATAGTAACTTTGTAGCGCATATCTGTTTTACAATATCTAAAGTTTGAAGTCTGCGTTACACAACGCATTGGAGATTGAGGAATTGAAAACTACAATTCAAACAATTCGAACGAAACGGATTAAAATTAGAATTATCGAACTGGTCGAATTCTTATCTCTAATTCGCAATCCTCAGTTTCCAATAGTATAACATGGATTTAATATTCGTATAGAAGTTACAGCAGATATCAATTAACAACAACATAATCGTTAACTATATTTACAGTTAACTATAACAATTTCGTTCAATAAAAACAATTGATCAGTAAGTGCTCAGTTCTTCTGGATCTAAGACGTGTAGGAACTAGTGGTATTGAACATAACGAATTTTTTCTGCTGAACGAACACAATGTCATAATGTATATATATATATTGTGTAATAGTTACAATATTAAATAGGAAATTAACTGACAGTTATGTTTCTGTATTTGTTGGGAAACATACTTTTCTGCAAGTTACTCTAATTAGACTTTATAATATTAAATATTGAATCTCTTGTTTATATAACCGTGAGAACATATGAAAACGCAATCGACAAAATACCTTGTAACAATCGTAGCTGGATCTTCAGTGGTTACCTAATTCTGTGTGAATTTATATACTATGTAAAAGCATCAAATTGTTAAATTGCTAATCAGTTTAACTCGTGATATTACTGCAATAGTTTAGTAGAGTTTGCGTTTCAAGACCGAAATATCATTTCAGCGCATTGTTTAAAGGATACTAAAGGATTATAAGGTATATAGTATAAATTCACAGAATTAAATAAACCATTACATTCCGGCTAAAACCGTTCGAGATACTGATTTTATTAGAATTTATAATCAATATAAATTATTACTAATGAATGGAAGTGATTAGTTTCACCATTTTAGTATTGCCAAGTCTTTAGATTCGGTATATCCTTATTAGCTTTGAAAGTATTTCAGTAAAAACTCTCTCGGAAAGAACATATTGTGAAGGAAAGGAAGTGTTCTTAAGAAGATAATCGTACGTATTAAATTCGAGTTTCAATGTCTATAATAAAAGGAATCACATTAGAAGAAGAAATGAAGAAGAATCCTCAATTGAAACTATCCGATATACAATCACTGAAAGAATGGTGCAAGAAACAACCGCACTTGCCAAAAATTGAGGACAACTTTCTCGCTTTGTTCCTTCACAGCAATTACTATCAAATGGAACCAACGAAAAACACAATCGAGAATTATTATACGACCAGAACGTATTTACCAGAAATTTTTTGCAGTCGGGATCCGCTTGAGGAAAAGGGATTACGACAAGCCTTCAAAATCTCGTACAAAATTTTATGAATATTAATGAACGAATAGCAGTAATGATTTGTTCGTATATATAAAATAGCAAATTAATAATTATTATTATTTTAATCACATTCATACATAATTTAAGATTCATGCAGAAAATAAAATAAATCTTATAAGATGTACAGATATATACTTTTGAAAATACCTAGAATATTTTTACTAATATTTTAACATACTTATTATATTAATGATTAATTTAAAATTAATTTAATTTAAAAAGGGCTGTTTTTCCTCTGAATGGATTAACAAAGGATGGTTATAAGATGATACTTTCAACATTGCTGGACAGCGATCTTTCCTTCTATGACTTTAATAACTGCGTAAAATATGTCATAATGTTTTCCGACATATATTTGTCGATGAATGGTACGAATGATGGTTGCATTATCATCTTTGATGTTAGCAAATTATCTTTCGGTCATGTTATGCGAATAAATCCATTGGCAATAAAGAAACATCTATACTATGTCCAAGAGGCAATGCCGATACGTCTAAAGGCAATCCATTTTCTAAACGCAACACCCGTCATGGAATTATTGATGAACATGGCGAAGCCTTTCATGAAAAACGAGTTGATAGACATAGTAAGTATCACAAATCAATTAATTAAGTTCAACTGTAGCAACAACATCCGCGTTTTTAAGAAATTCAATGCAATCAAATCATTTGCAACAAACGCAATATAAGCGTGATCAAATAATTCTAATGTTATAATTATAATAAATATATGTAATCATACTCTTTTATAGATGTAAATAAATTATGTCTTATACAAAATATAATTTTTTATCATCATCGATAAACATAGAAATTTTTGCGTCTAGTTATCCATAACATCATAATTTTAAATGGTAAAATTATACTCAATGCTGTATTCTATTTAGACAAGTTTTTCTGATTTTATTTAACTCTTCCAGATACATTTCCACTTATCATTAGAGAGCATTTCTGAATATATCCCAGTGGATGCATTGCCAAACGAAATAGGTGGAAAAGCAGGTTCTATGCATGAGCTAGCTGAAATTCAAGTGAAGGAATTGGAAGACAATCGCGAGTGGTTTCTGATGGATGAAGCAACCAGACGCGTTAACGAAACATTAAGAATCGGCAAGAGCAAAACAGTAAATGATTTGTTTGGTATAGAGGGTAATTTTAAAAAACTTGATATAGATTGATAAATACTTATAACTTCGTCTGATTTAACTAATTTTGATATCATTCTGTAATCTCTATTAATATTATTTTGTATTTTGCACTTTGTAGCGTTTTATGTCTGATTATAATTGTAATATCATGCACATTTATGAAAATAAAAAGTATTCTGTTTATGCTATTCTTATGTAATCTCCTGTGAAGATTGTAATTTATCTACACTGGTAAACAAAACAAAAGTTAAAAACTAGATTATATAAACATCGTTCCGATATTAATAAAAATTCAGATTCTCCATCTCTCTGTAATTATAGACTACCGTATTAATTTTAACCATAATTTCAAATAAGACGATGTTAAAATTTTGGATATAATGAACATTCTTACAACAGATTAATATCGGAGATCGACATAAAAAAACAAACACAAAACTTGAACAAAACAGAACGAAACTGAATCATTACCGAAATCATATCTTAACATTATACAATCTCTTTCTCCTTTTTAGACCTCCCTTCTTTCCTTCTGCCTCTTTCTTCTTATACTTCCTATATTCTTATTTATTCCTTTACTCTTCAATCTCATTTTATTCACAACGTTCCTCTGACAATCAACTCTTGATCATAGCTTCTTTGGTTTATTACAACGATAATTTTATTAATTAAATTGTTTTACACGTATTTTTATTTGATGGTAGCAGTGCTCCTTTAATTTATTAGAATTACTATTTTATTAATTGGACTATTTTCATCAAGGTACATTTTTATTACATTCTACTATTTTACCGTTATTGCTATGTTTTATTAATTGATAGATTTATACTAACAAATTCATTTATCTATATCAAGGTTAACAATAAGTGTAGAACGAGATCTAAGAGCTCTACATAAACCTTCACAATTTTCAAAAAAATATTTTACTTTTATAAAAGATTGTAACAGTTTTATCTACATAGTTTGGTCAAGAAGTACATTTAGAGCTTAGTTTAAGGACTCTACATTTTCAACTTCCACGCAACGAGAAAGCTAATTGTAAAAAATATCATCACACTTTTAAGGTTCCGTTTTTTCTTAAAAGTGATTAATTTATTCCGTTATGACGATTTTCAATGTAAATATCTGCGACTCACATTAAAAATGATCGGTCGAAACGTCTGTAAATTATTTTGTTTATTGTTATTAATTTGATTGAGTTATTTTATGAATATGATATAAATATATTTTAAAGAATGAATGTATGTTATAAAGAATGAAAGTATTATAGATAATTGAAGAACATGCAGTATTATGGAAATAAAAATTTGTTTTCTGTTTACTTTGATGGAGTCTAGCATCTTAAATAATTATTGTATGTATACAT
>NW_017304543.1:3800124-3800623 GCF_001594115.1 Trachymyrmex septentrionalis
ACAGTTATATTTCTATAGTTGTATTCGTTGAGAAACATACTTTTCTGCAAGTCACTCTAATTAGACTTTGTAATATTAAATATTGAATCTCTTGTTTAACCGTGAGAACATGTGAGAACACAACCAACAAAATGAATGCCTTTTAACAATCGTAGCTGGATCTTCAGTGCTTACCTAATTCTGTGTGAATTTATATACTATGTAAAAAACATCAAATTGTTAAATTGCTAGTCAATAATATAATATTACTAATATTTTATTAGATTTTGCGTTTCAATATCATTTCGGCGCATTGTTTAAAGGATACGTAGTATATAGTATTCACAGAATTAAATAAGCACTTAAAATTCGGCTAAGACCATTCGAAGCACTGATTTTATTAGAATTTGTAATCAATATAAATTATTACTAATGAATGATGACTGGTTTCACCATATTAGTAGTGCTAAGTCTTTGGATTGTTCGGTATATCCTTATTAGTTTTGAAAATATTTTAGTA
>NW_017304543.1:3800723-3801237 GCF_001594115.1 Trachymyrmex septentrionalis
ATATTTACGCTCCAGTTGTTTGTGCCATAAAAGTACGGTACAGTAACTTTGAAGCGCATACATCTGTTTTACAATATCTGAAGTCTAAAGTCTAAAGCCTGTATTACACAACGCATTGGAGATTGTGGAATTGAAAACTACAATTCAAACAATTCGAACGAAACGGATTAAAAATAGAATTATCGAACTCTTATCTCTCGTTCGAATTCTTATCTCTAATTCGCAATCCTCAGTTTCCAATAGTATAACATGGATTTAATACTCATATAGAAGTTACACTCTAGCAGATATCAATTAACAACAACAACGTAATCGTTAATATTCCCCCACCCTACAGTTTAACTATAATAGTTGCATTCAGTAAAAACAAATGATCAGTAAGTGCTCAGTTCTTTTGGATCTAAGACGTATAGGAACTAATGGTATTAAAGATAACAGTTTTTTCTGCTGGACGAACTCAATACAATATGTCATATATGTATGTATGTATGTATGTATATATATATATATATAT
>NW_017304543.1:3801546-3808874 GCF_001594115.1 Trachymyrmex septentrionalis
TAGTTTAGTAGATTTTGCGTTTCAATATCATTTCGGCGCATTGTTTAAAGGATACGTAGTATATAGTATTCACAGAATTAAATAAGCACTTAAAATTCGGCTAAGACCATTCGAAGCACTGATTTTATTAGAATTTGTAATCAATATAAATTATTACTAATGAATGATGACTGGTTTCACCATATTAGTAGTGCTAAGTCTTTGGATTGTTCGGTATATCCTTATTAGTTTTGAAAATATTTTAGTAAAAATTCTGTCGGAAACAACATATTGTGAAGGAAAGGAAGTGTTCTTAAGAAGATAATCGTACGTATTAAATTCGAGTTTCAATGTCTATAATAAAAGGAATCACATTAGAAGAAGAAATGAAGAAGGATCCTCAATTGAAACTATCAGATATACAATCACTGAGAGAGTGGTGCAAGAAACAACCGCACTTGCCAAAAATTGAGGACAGCTTTTTCGCTTTGTACCTTCACAGCAATTACTATCAAATGGAACCAACGAAAAACACAATCGAGAATTATTATACGACCAGAACGTATTTACCAGAAATTTTTTGCAGTCGGGATCCGCTTGAGGAAAAGGGATTACGACAAGCCTTCAAAATCTCGTACAAAATTTTATGAATATTAATGAACGAATAGCAGTAATGATTTATATATAAAATGGCCAATTAATAATATTTACAATTTTAACCACATTCATACATAATTTAAGATTCATGCAGAAAATAAAATAAATCCTATAAGATGTACAGATATACATATACTTTTGAAAATACTTAGAATATTTTTACTAATATTTTGACATACTTATTATATTAACTTGATTTAAAATTAAATTAATTTAAAAAGGGCTATTTTTCCTCTGAATGGATTAACAAAGGATGATTATACGATGATATTTGCAACATTGCTGGATAGCGATCCTTCACTCTTTGATTGTAATAACTGCCTAAAATATGCCGTAATGTTATCCGACATATATTTCCTGATGAATGGTACGAATGATGGTTACATTTTCATCTTTGACGTTAGCAAATTATCTTTCGGTCATGTTATGCGAATAAATCCAATGGGAATAAAGAAATATCTATACTATCTCCAAGAGGCAATGCCGATACGTCTAAAGGCAATCCATTTTCTAAACGCAACACCCGTCATGGAATTATTGATGAACATGGCGAAGCCTTTCATGAAAAACGAGTTGATAGACATAGTAAGTATCACAAATCAATTAATTAAGTTCAACTGTAGCAACAACATCCGCGTTTTTAAGAAACTCAATCATTTGCAACAAACGCGATATAAGCGTGATCAAATAATTCTAATGTTATAATTATAATAAATATATGTAATCATACTCTTTTATAGATGTAAATAAATCATGTCTTATACAAAATATAATTTTTTATCATCATCGATAAACACAGAAATTTTTGCGTTATCCATAACATCATAATTTTAAATGGTAAAATTATACTCAATGCTGTATTCTATTTAGACAAGTTTTTCTGAGTTTATTTAACTCTTCTAGATACATTTCCACTTATCATTAGAGAGCATTTCTGAATATATCCCAGTGGATGCGTTGCCAAACGAAATGGGTGGAAAAGCGGGTTCTGTGCATAAACTAGCTCAAAATCAAGTGAAGGAATTAGAAGACAATCGCGAGTGGTTTCTGCTGGATGAAGCAACCAGACGCGTTAACGAAGCATTAAGAATTGGCAAGAGCAAAACAGTAAATGATTTGTTTGGTATAGAGGGTAATTTTAAAAAACTTGATATAGATTGATAAATACTTATAATTTTATCTGATTTAACTAATTGTGACATGATTATGTAATATCTATTAATATTATTTTGTACTTCGCACTTTGTAGCGTGTTTTTACGTATGATTATTATATCATGCACACTATGAAGATAAAAAGTATTCTGTTTATGCCATTCTTATACAATCTCTTGATACTTACAATTCACATTTTATAATGTTTTATATACACTAGTGTATTTATCCGAGTTAAAAAAAATTCTGGAAGAATGTATACTCTTTATTTGTATTCTGTGCTCTTGATTCATTTGACTATCCATTTTCTTTTTCGATGTAGCCATCACCAATTTCAATCAGTGTGAAAGATTAAGATTAATATTGAAGTGACAATTCTATTTCGATCCAAAAACGTAGAATTTTAAAAAGTTTCAAATAATAATGATATCATTTCCTAAAATAAATTATAACCTAGTAACAAAGTAGAAACGTTAACTCGAAGCGCTAACTTCGAGCGTGAGTGTATGTAAAACAGACTCTCGGAAGGCAATGACAAATCACTGAGTAGTATACTTGCCCAGGAAACCCTGTCTATCAAAAATTCGAAAATCGACGTTTAAATTATAGGTCCTCATATATCTTGTATATAATCAACGAACAGATATATATTATCACGAACAGATATATATATATATTATATAGAGAGATATATTTAGGCGTTGATAACAGTGTACAGGGCACTTAAAGAAGAATAACTCGAAATGTAGCAGATATATCCGATTTTACTTTTTGATTTAAATATAAAAAATAATTATGGTGGTTGTACGAACCTACCAATCCCGAACTCTACCAATTCCGTAGCTGATCGATCAGTTTCCCCAAACAATAATCGTGAATAAACATTGCAAGTTAATTAGGATTTAGCGAAAGAATGGCACGCTCTCTCGTGCTTGACGCTCAACTCGTATTTGACGAGAATTCATGGCAATTCGTTAAAGATTAACTAAACGATTCTTAAGGTCAGTTCAAAGGTCAGTATCAAAGAAAATCCATTGCAGACCACGATGAAGTTGTGCCATTGCTTACGAGTACGGTCACAAATTTGACATAAATATAAAATAATATAGGAAAATCAAGCAATTGATAGTACGGTGCAGTACTTATTGTTAGTGCATAAACATTAACTAAACGTATATAAATTGTATTTAACTTGCTTTACATCCAATTCGATATAATCACGGAATTACACAATCACACTAAACGTTCGGAATTAAAGACAAAATTTGTCATATTGAATAGTAGTTACACCGGCTTTTCTGAGGTGTACTACCAAGTGTATAATAATTTAGGTAGAGAACTAGGGATTTTTCGTGGTATTTATCTATTAGAAAATTATTTGATTTTCTAAAAAAATAAAAAAATTTTTATAAGGACATATAATTTTATTTTTTCCTCTTGAAAACTTAGTATTTATTATGATTATTTTTTGTTATAAGTTCCCAAAAATCATACAGCGCTTACAAAGCGTTAACAAAGTGCTAAAACAGCGCATATAATCGTAAGCGCTATTGTGCTGTAACTTTAAAATTTTTTTTGTTTCTGATTCATAGCTAAAAATTAAGTTGATTAAAATTATTTATCTCGTGTAAATCAGCCAACAGTTAGCAAAATTTTACGCAATGTATAGTTAATGCATTAAATATTTTAATGTATGTTTGTATTCAATTTCCAAGCGAAGACGCAGAAATACAGTATGTTAATGAAGTGTCAATTTTATATAAAATAACAATGAATCACAACCGTAATACAAGATTGAATTATTATTCATAAGTAATCATTTTATAACTGTGTAGTAAATGTATTTTATTTTAATATTGTAGATTCTGGACATACACAATTTCTTAGTGTGATAGGAGCAATCGATAGAATTTACATAGCGATTATTCCATCAAATGCAGAGAGAGAACATTTAAATAAAATAAAAATTACAATTTAAAAATTATAAGAGATTAAATCTCAGTTCAATTATAATATGGTCAATTAATATAAGAAGTTGAATGTATGAAATCGTATAAAGTACTTGTGAAATGGTTGATTTTTGTGTGGCTATTACAATGTTGGTCCGCTATTAATTGCAAATCCTATTAAAGGAATAACCTTCTACTTACAACTTTCATTCCACTCCTCTAATTTTCCCCTTCTTAATTTTTCTAGTTAATATAAATACAGAAGCACAGAACACAAAAATTCTGTTAACAAGTAACGTACTAGAAAGTTTCTTCTATCTTTAAAAATTCAAAACTATAAAGAGTGAATAATTGTCAGTGAATAATTGTAATCCTATTATATACAGTAGAGTAAAGGTATGTTAAGTAATTGTTTGTACTGTCTTTATAATCATGTATTTAAAAAAATCTTTATAACTTTGTAATTATGTAAATTCAAATTAGAACTTGGAAATTCTTTACGCATGAGGATTTGCAACTAATAGCGGACCAACAATATAACCGTCATACAAGAATCAATTTCACCATTTCATAAGAATTTTATACAGTTTCATACACTCAACTTCTTACATTAACTGACCATCGCACATTATAATTGAACTGAGATTTAATCTCTTATAATTTTTAAATTGTAATTTTTAACTTATTTAACTTCCGACATTTAAAATTATATAGTAGAACATATTGAAGAAGGCCGAATATCGGCCGTCTGTAAATTTCAATTTGTAATGATTATTTTAAATATATGACATCGCAACAACAAATAACCGGCGTATTGGCTGTATGCCCCTTTTTTAACTTTTGTTTATAAATATTATGAATGTGTATTTCATCTTCTTATTTAATATATGTATCTTATTTAATTAATTTATGTGCTTGGAAAAACTCCATAAAATGGAATGTAATTCAATGCGAAAAATATAAAAATCATTGAAGTATTCTATATAGTGCTATTATAGATTTATAATATTCGTACTATGAGCGACCTTGAAGAAATACATGCTCGAAATTCTTTTAAACGAAGTAGGCGGCTAAGCCAGTCCTATACAGAAATTATATAATAAGCAAGTAAAAGAGTTGGCACGTTCCTTGGTTTCAAGAGAGAAAAGTCATCGCGTTAAATCGTTTCGATCGGACAACGAAATTTATTTGGTGTTGAAGGAAGTTTTAAGAAGCTGTAGATTGATTAATCAAATAATGTTTTGCAGCATTAATAGCATTTTATTTTTAAAATACGATGACAACGCAAAAAATAAAAATTAATTATTTCATTAATTTATTTAAACATTATTTATTGAACACTATTAGACAATTAATATAGACAATAAATTATATTTAGACAATTAATATAGTATCAAATATATTGTAATAGCAGTAATTATATTAATTGTTATTTAGATTAGATTAAGCATATAATAAATAAATATACAATATTATCAATTGTATGTACAAATCACGAAATTATTTACGTCTTATTACTTTAAACGTCGTTTTACTTGATAATCAAATTATTTCTTATTTATGTTCATATAGACTACAAATGCTTTGAAGCGTTTGTAGCCTGTATAAACATAAATGATCTATCTTTGATTGATTAATAAAACTTTTTCTTCCAATTGATCTTAGATCCTGGTCCACTTAACACTACAAACGCTTTGAAACATTTGAAATACACGGGCATAACACATAAGTGAACCTAAGATTTTGCAATACTCTGTATGTTAGATATACATTACATTTAATTTTGATGAGCGAGCAAGCAAAAAACAAAAGATGAATAAAAAAGAACATGAGCGATTCTTTAGGTGTTTTCTGTGGCTGAACTAGTGTATACTTTTGGAACTTGAAGTGAGATAGGTATATGTTTGATATTTGTTAAAAGTGAGAAAGAGAGTTAGTGCAGTCTAGTGCAGGAACAGAAAACAAACCACTTATTCATTTAGCTAAAAACTCTTCCTAGATATAGTAACAAAGGTCCATAAATAAGTTTTTCATATGTTATACAAAAATAACGTAGATTAAATGTACAAAATCCAAATAACTATATCGTTACTTTCTAATTGAACTATGGTATTTTATATATAAAAGCGTGATATTTATTATATTAAACGAAATATTAGGTGTAGTAAAAAGTCATCGCGTTTTTTTAAAAGACATCTATCAGTAAAAACCGCAATTACTTTCTTACCAACAATATAAATATATCTTGATAGAGTAAAGTTTCAGCTTCAAAAATCTCTTTTTTAAATTATACGATACGACAATTTTTAATGGAGTTATGAGCAATTAAAGTCAAAATAATTCTTTTATTTAATCCGCGATAACTCAGTAATCAAAAGTCGTAGGAATATTTAAAAAAAACGATTTTGTAGGGAAAGTATCAAGCTTTCACGATATGTAATCGAAAATTTTCTCAAATTCGTTTTGGACACGTTACAAATCCACAAAGTGAGAAGAAAATTTTTCGTCTTTTTCAGCTCGTAGTTTTTGGTATGTAAAAATTATCAAACTCATATAAACTTAAAAAATGTGATAAGCTTTTAAAAGTAGAGATTTCAAGCTTTAAAACCCTTTTTTTAAATTTGAATTTCATTCATTATTGACGTAGATATTGTATATACAACTTTTAGCTAAAAAATACGCGATGACTTTTTACTACACCTAATAGTTTATAAGATCATAATGATCGTGAATATATAATACAAGAAATAGGAAATAAAGGTCCTAAATGGTCAAGCTAGACTTTTAGTGCTTATAATTCGATGCAAATTTATGTATTATATACGTATTTAATTCTGCAAACTGTGGCCAAAATTAGATTTAACATGCAGTTTGCAGGATTAAATATGCACATAATAATATATAAATTTACACCGAATTAAGTATTAAAGGTCTAGCTCGACCTTTATTTCTTATTTCTTATGTATCCACATTACGATCGTTACAATCTTAAAAGATACTTTATTTAAGGGTCCTGAGTACTCACTCCCATATTAAATCGTGACGTCATAAGTGAGAAATGTGTCATAAGCGACACGTTGATTTTTCTTGTAAGCCATTTGTAAATAAAGAGAATTTGGATAAAAAAAATAATGAGATCGTTTTAAAACACTTGTTAAAAATGAGCGAAACTATTCTTATCTCCCTTGACAGTCAGTAAATAATTGTAAAAAACACTGACTATCAGAAGAGATAAGAAAAGTTTTCGCTTATTTTTACAAGTATTTTAAAGCGATTTTATCATTTCGTTTTATCCAAATTCTCTTTATTTACAAATGGTATGCAAAAAAAATCAACATGTAATTTCTCGCTTACATCACGATTCAAATTTACATCAAATATAAATTTACATCAAATTATTTAAGCATTGAAGACAGCTTGACATTCTTTATTTCTCATATCCCGGTAAATAATTTTTCATACATGAATATATATAAATATGTATAATCATATATGAAATATGTCCATACATCCCTCTTTCTTTTATAAAATTACTTTTTAATGTAATAGAAATAATAATAATAATGTGAAAATATAAAAAATAATTAAA
>NW_017304543.1:3808974-3824506 GCF_001594115.1 Trachymyrmex septentrionalis
ATGTAAAAACATAAAAAATAATTAAAAGGATAATTTTCATACTATTTGTTTTAGAAAAAAATCAAGTTTGAAAAATGTAAAAAAATTATTTATGTATAATTATATATAAAATTATGCATAATTATGCATAATGAGCAATTTTTTTTACATTTTTCCAAATTTGCTTTTTTCTGAAACGAACAATGCGAAAATTACCTCATTATTAATTTTGTTAATATTTTCACATTACTATTATTTCTATTACACTAAAAAGTAATTTTACAAAAGAAAAAGAGATGTATGAACATGTATGGACGTATTTTGTATATGATTATACATGATTATAAATATTTATGTATATTTATACACATGCATGCATAAATATGTATATTTATATTTATAAATTCATGCATGAAAAATTTTTATGTTGCGTAATATTTGAGATATTTAGAATGAAGGCCTCAAGAGATTAAATTGTAAATTCTTTTGAACAAAACTAGTTTGAGATCTGAAGATCCTAGTTGCTTAGACTAATTGTATGGATATTTGCATCTATTTCATTAAATTCTATTCATTGATTTCTATTTTGCCAAGAAATCTATATAGTGTGCTTATAAAATAAAATAAAATTTCAGCGTATATATTCCATATACACAAAAGTGTGTGACTCATATTACTCGTGTTGAAACCTGTTTTCTGAGCTGTTATATAATATACACTTCATTGCCACTTCTTCATCAGTGCGAAACAAGTTCGGTCAGTTTATATGTACGACTATATGTATATTTCTCGGTTTAATTTATAATTTTTTGCTCTCTAATTTTTAGAATCAGAAGAAGATGAAGAGTAGATTAAACCGAGATTAAATCTTACATTGTGATGGAACCGAGTCTTAAAAATTATTATATGTGAATGCAGATCTCAATTAATATTTTTCAAGGCATCGGAGTTACTACGTAGCATCTTTTTACATAGGCAGAATATATACAAGGTAAACGAAACTCAGTGAATAAAATGTATTTCATCCATTATCATTAATAAACTAGAAAATCAATAATAATGCATTTTAATCTAAGCTTATGTAATGTGACGACACACATTTATAATATACAATTAATAATTTATTAGGAATTATTGCTTTTATCTATGTTATTTCATGTAAAACAAGTTACTTGCATATACTACGATAATATAATTATATAATACATTGCTGAATTTATTAAAGTTATTAATTCTATTTCCAGGAGTTTAAATTTATACTAAAAGATGGCTTCAATAAAATTAGTATCGTTCGAGGAAGAACTAAAGAAGAATCCGGAATTGAAAGAGTCAGATATACAAATATTAAGAGAATGGTGCAAAAAACAGACTCATCTACCTAAAATGTCAGACAGCGAATTAACATTGTTCTTGCATAGTAATTATTATCAACTCGAGCCAACAAAAATTACTATCGATACTTTTTTCACAGTCAGGACTCACGTACCTGAGTTCTTCTGCAATCGAGATCTTATTAACGACAAAGAAGTAAAGAAAGCAACCAAGACGGTGTAAGTATATTAATGATATTTTCTTTTAATTATTCATAGTATCTCTTATGTGTAATAAAAAATGTAGCATTTCTCACAAAGAAATTTCGCGCAAAAAGAACAAACGATTTTATTATCGACAGAACGACTCAAATTTTGGAAGGAACTACTAGAGAAGGGCATACAATCATTTATGGAAGACTCATAGATAGCGAGCCATCGTATTTTGTTCACAGCGATGTAGTTAAATTGCTTTTTATGACAATCGATTTATGGCTTTATACGGAGGGTACTTGCAATGGCCATATATTAATAGTCGACATGAAAAACGTTTCTTTGGGACACGTCGCCCGTCTAAGTCCTGTGACTCTAAAGAAATTCTTTTACTATCTACAAGAAGGATTACCTGTTAGATTGAAAGGGTTCCATTTGACAAATGTTTCTCCAGTAGTAGATATCATTTTCAATATGATAAAACCTTTCATGAAAAAACAGCTGCTGGATATGGTAAGATCTAAATCATTACATACAAGTCAATTTCAGGTCAATTGTTCAACATTACGTTTATTAATAATGAGAAAAAGAGAAGATCAAATTCCTATTTCTTTTGATTTCTTCTTTATTGACTGATATATCACGTGCGTATTTTATCTTTTTATGTAATATGTTTTAATTACTTTTTAGTTTCATATGCATTCCACAAACGACACTCTGGAGAACTTCGTGCCACTCGAAGTTCTTCCAAACGAAGTAGGTGGTCAAGCCGGTCCTATGCAGGAATTACATGACAAACAAATGAAAAAACTGGCAGATCACGTTGCTTGGTTCAAAGAAGACGAAGCTAATCATCGGATTAATGAATCGCTACGACCGGACAAGACAAAGATAGCAACGGATTTATTTGGCGTTGAAGGAAGCTTTAAGAAGCTCGAGATTGATTGATCAAATAATGTTTTACAACATTAATGGCATGATTGACTTTACTTTTAGTATGTGATAACAAGTTTTCAAAAACAAAAATTAATTAATCATTTCAATAATTTATCTTAAATTTAGATATTAAAATTAGTCTTATTACTTCACGTTTACTTCGTAATAAAATTTCTTTATTTTTTGTATTGTTTATAATATTTTTACGGTTATGGAATTGGAAATAAAAAACTTTGTAAACATTAACTAACAATAACATTGTATCAATTATTTCCTATTCAACAATGTAATTGTTACATACAATATGTATTGTATTACATTTATATTGTTAAATGGAAAATTATAATATTGATATAATGTTGAGTAGTATCTCTACATGTATCTAGATATAGAGATACATTTTGTGTATCTAATCTATATCTGAAACTCAAATTCGAGTATTTGTATCTATATCTAGATAAAAAAACGCAGCATCTGAACTGATTTTCAGATGCATTTTTCAGATACATTTCCTCAGCATAGTCATAATTTCATTTTATGTGTGATTGTTAATTAATTCCATTCCGCAGAAAAAAAAGCTGCTTTGCTGTTGCAAAATTCTATAACATGGTTGGTCTTTCCCTTAGTTCCTCACAGAATCTAAATGCAAATCAGTCATATTAAAGAATTTTACAGTTACAGCTGCTTTTTCTGCTGAACGCAGCCAGTGATTTTAGATTGTGGAATTTCTAACGCATGTATAGTTAAGCTGGAAACACGATGCTCGAAGCATTTTTAATTTGTAAAATTATAATGAATATCGTCTTTATAATTCTTATCTTAAATCGTTTTACGATAATAAGTTTTTTCATTTATCTATATAAATGTAACAAAAATGAATAAATAAATGATTCATCTAATAACTGATACATTTTTTACACATTACCATTATTATAATAAAATTAATTAAAGAGTATCTTAAAGGTATCTAAAGATACTTTCGAAGTATCTGATATCTGTACCTATATACATCTTAATATTTGTGTATCTATTTCTATATTTAGATAATTTCCATACATATGTAACTGTATCTGTATATAGATAAATTTTAAGAGTATCTTACTCATCACTCATATAAATGTTATTGCAATTAGTTAGTATTTATCAGTAAAACATTTGAATCAATGATCCTGTTCGATATGTATCTACAAATTTCCTCATTCAAACATTTAAAAGTGCAAAAAAGTCATTTTCCTTACAGAAATCTAATACTATTAATTTAATGCTATTATTATAATTGCTTTTAACTAGATATATGTATATAGCACGTTCACAAGGAATACTGAGTATATCAAATGTTTTTAGTTTCATACATAATGTACATGCTTTTTATTCTTTACTATTTAAAATTCGAATATTAAAGGCAAAGAATAAGTTACTTTTCATGTACATTAAACTCAGATAATTCTCATTCAGTTGAATGTACGTTCCTTTTCATTATTCTGATCAGCAAGATTTGACCGAGTTTCTACTTACAATCTGAACAAGCCTGTCATCAAAGTAAGCAAGTAATAAAATTATTATTTAAGTGTAAAATATTCACATACTTTAGATTCAATATCACTTGTGTGAAAATAGAAAGCAACTATAAAATGACACTCTATGCGTATTATGCGTGAATGGACGCGTTAAAGTCAACAAAGCGACTAATTCTGCTCGCCAAGCAATTAAACATGATTGATTGGATTCACTGGATCCACAGATAAAAACTAATTATACTCATTCGCATGCCTAGCCGCTTTGCCGCTTGAACTCGTCCAATGAAATGCACCTATCCTTGTTTTATGTTTAATGGAGAATAAAGATAGAAATAATGCATACCTAGCGCTGAAAAGTGAAAATCATTGGCAGCGCGATGGCGCTTGCACATTACACTCATTGTACACAGAATGAAGTAATTCACGGTAATTCTTGCCTGATGTGCGATGCGAATATGTCGTGATAAAAGACGGCCGTGACAAGTTATAATATACAATATTGGTGACAAAATAGCGGAGTAATTCCTGCGCGTGTTCAAAACGTAACATTCAGAGCAGGAAGATCTCGTCTATTTATCGTTCGCAAGAGCCGCGAAAATGATGCAGCAGGAGTCCACGGTGTATGATCTGGCATATCGCGGCAAAACTGCGGCCGTGAAGATTCTGCTGAACGAGAATGAGAAGCTGAAAACACAAACGGACAACGTACGTATTGTACAACATTGCGCCGTGTCGAGCGCGCTTTTGAGGTTATATTATCATTTTTCCTTTCCAGAATGGTCGAATGTTGATACACTGGGCGGCCTTGGGTGGTCACGACGACCTGGTCAGACATTTATTGTCCCTCGACGTACCGGTGGATCCTGCGGATGATGTAAGAAATCATTATTGATCGCTATTCACATTAGCACGATTGTAAACAAACAAGATGTAATTCTTCGTAACTGCACTGTGTGTACTTTTTGCATTTAAAATGACATGACTACGCTCCACTTGATGCTCGCTTAGAATTATTTCATCCTTGTTATTTATCAAATGTTAAACAAGGACAAATAATACTCGCGAGTGAGCGTTAAGTGAAATGTATGTATCCACAATTAGATGGAGAAAAAGGATTGAAAAGTATGAAGAGTTTAGTTTAAAGAATAAGCATGAGATGTAATAATTTAATCGCTATGTAATAACAGAAACATTAACAGATTATTAATATGAATAAAATAATTAATAAAAAATTTGTCCTAATCTGCAGCTATACTATATTAAAAAATTATAAACAATTGATTAATAATCGATTAGTTATTGCTATAAACAAGTGAATTCATGAAAATGTTACATCTTGTCTTATTACATCATACATTATAATGCATAGAGGCCTGATAAAATTTCGACGATACGATTGCACGAAGCTTCTGACAATCGAATTTCTTTCCTCATTTTAACTGAATTATCGAAAATTTTCTCTATAATTTTTTTCTTTATACTTCAAGAAATGTGCTTGTTTTGAGTCCGAAAGACCTAATAATTGCAAATTTAGAACGACGCAACGAACGCACATATGTACCGGATTTCTAAGTTTTGGTAAATTTCAAGATTAAAGACATACATTTTTTTATACGTGTGGATGAAAGCAATAGATGTCAGCTGTTCATTGAAATTTCGATGAAATTCTATACGGAGATTAAAACAAATCTTTCTAACATTTCTTTTTAAAAAATTGTTGTAAAGTATATTTATTAGCTTTCTTTGTTAATATGATAATTGTCGAAACATTGTTGTATCTGATTAAAAATAGCTCATATAATCATATCTAAATGATTTATTTTTAAAGATTTATTCTTTCCTGAAGTATTTGTAAAAATCTTTGTTTGAATATATATATATATGACTGTTACAACTTCAATTATTAAAATAAAATGTATTATATAAATTATTTAATAATATATCAAATCAACTTTATTTTTGCATCTTAAAATATTAGCTTTTCGAGAAAATTATAATTCTTGCATGCTGTGCATTGGTTGTTAAACTCTCATAGTTTCAAACGAGATTCTACAGACCACACTGATAACATAAATAAATAGTACAATCATGTACATTTTTTCTGAAAAATATCATTCTTTATAAAAATATTTCAAAATGTATTATCTATTGTTAATAGCAGTCAGTAGTGTAGTTGAGTTTTAATGAATCATAGAGAGACTACTTATCTAAAACGCTTCTTAAATCATAATTTGAAAAAATTTAACGAGAGTAATAGTTTAATTAAGTTAACTTTAACATATATGATATCAAGCAAAATCTTACATTACAATTCCACAAAGCTATTCCATCCCTCATTTCGAGAGATCTATCGAAAGAAAGATGGAGATCTTAATAATATACACACTTGAGGACGTATAATTATATTATAATTTTTCCAAAGATCGTTTATAAGAAAAAAAACTTATAAGAAAATAAGTATAAAGCGAAAATGCGTCTAAAATGCATCGCGCGTTACATTTTTGCATATCCTGTTCTCTCTCTCTCTCTCTCTCTCTCTCTCTCTCTCTCTTGTACACACGCGCATAACGTCGCATAATTATCGCGAGACTTTCGTTCGTTGCGTCGGCTAGATCCTCATATGAAATCAAACGTTAAATCACATCACGCGTCTAAATTATGCAGACAAACATGACTCCGCTAATCCTGGCAGCATCCGCTGGCCGCGAGAAGGTCGTTAACATATTACTGACCGAAGGAGCGAACGTGAACGCGACGACGATCGACGGTCACTCAGCGTTACAATACGCCGCATCTAAGAATTGGAAGTCCATCTGCGTGGCGTTGCTCGAGAAGGACGCAGACGTGAACATCACGGATAAACGGGGTGCCACGCCTCTCCACAGATCTGCCTCAAAGGGCAATATCACCATCGTGGAACTCCTCTTGGAGTGCGGGAAGAAATTGAACATAGGTAGCGGAGTGTTTGCGTGTCTCTGTATGTGTGTATGTTATTGAAATGCAGCTCTTTCATTACAGTATATAATAATATATAAAATATCAAATATAATCTATATATATATATATATATCTATATATAAATATTTTCGATTATAACTTAGAGAAGTACAAAGGTTCGCTCGCTCTCCTATATCGATACACAATTTCGTGCATTTCATGCTATCTTGTTTCTCAGATCAGAGAGATGCGTACGGTAACACGCCGCTGCATCTCGCTTGTGAGGAGAACCGCGTGGAAGAAGCAAAACTGCTGACGGCGCACGGCGCGGACTTGACGATTACCAACAAGGAGCGCAAGACTCCATTGGATCTCGCGAGTCTCGGATTGGTTCGACAGCTCGAGGAAATCAAGCGACAGGCTGCATCAAAATGATATTCCCTCGTGCGAAATATTTTCGTATGAGGTTTACGCAATTTAAGTTTTCTATTTAAATAAGTCTTCAATAAATTCATTCATGATTAAGAGTTTCCTTCTCCAGAATTTATTTTACCCCTTCTCTCACTTATTCTCTCACACTCTCCCTTCCTTATACATATTGTAAAATGCGTTTCAACATTTGCGTTCGTTCTTATAAAATGTATCAAAAGTTCTCGTTATTCTTTTTCGCTGTTTCGCCTCTCTTTGACTTTTTCTTTCTTATAGATCGTCGGCATTTTATTGGTCAATCGAACTCTCTCGAGACGATTGTCTCATCGCAATAATCTTAAGGCCGAAAACGCCGTAGGACATCGTCGAAACGACTTTTGATTTTAATCGTGAAGCTGGTCTCGTACCCGCGACGCGAGACATCAGTTTAGTCCGCGTAACGCGCCGAATCGAACAAAAAAGCCAACACCCTCTCGACGCACGTATATACATAATTCACAGAGGTTCGAGAGCACATTGGACTGACTCCGATATTCAATTGGCATTCTCTTCGCCGTCGATACTCTCATCCTGCGTTGTCGAATCATCACCCGAGCCGCCGGTTTGTACAGAACCGCGTTTCAGCCTTGTAGAGCTCAGACTTATCGGAGGACCACCGCGCCTTTAAACAAATCATACGTTATATTAATTATGTGATGTCTTATTGCAATATGTGTGCATAAATAATGCAAAAAAATATATATTATCAGTCAATAGTTTAAATATATTTTCCATTTTTTTTTCAAATTAAAAAATCTCTTGTATAATCTGAAATTTCATGTTATATAAGTATTCATCATTATATATCAAATAATAGTACTGTAAGATGTAACAGTACTGTAAGATGTGTAATAATGTGTATTCTGAATTAAATAAGATAAATAAAATAGTAAAAAATTAGTCAAATAGTTATTAACGAAAAAATGTGCAGCTTGTATCCGAATAAATTTATATTTGAAGGTCTTGCTATAATATTAAGTATGAAGTTAAATATGAAGAATGTTATATTAAGCTATAAGTCGATTTTCTTGAAAACATTGTCAAACTATCGACCGATAATGAGTACTGCAAATAAAAAATAATCAAAAAATATGAAAAAACGCATTCACAAACAATTGCATTCAGGGGGAAGCCGGAGAGTGAAGTATGTCATTATCACACAAGGTAGCAGTCCAAGTCGGCATGATTAGATACTCTTTCAGAGTTAGCGATTTCAAATTAACCAAAAGAGCTCGTTTAACTCACTGTAGCACACTGGGGACACTAATGGGATTGTTTCCTAGCAAAAAACTCTCTCAGGTAGGATACCAATCGTTTTTTCTCTCTTGACACCTACACATGTCAGAAGTTGATCACTTCCTTCAAAGATAAAACACTACTTTAATACTGCCTCATTACGTTCGCCTAAGGTTACAGATACGTATGGCCTAAAAAGTGTAACATAAAATAATACATATGTAAATCGCTCGAAAGAACAGTTCCTCTCTTGCTGTTTAATATCCTCCAAACATTAAATTCCGAACCTTTCAATATTTCCAAGATCTTTTCATATTTAAACAATATTTTTATCCCTTTTATTGTGTGTACATGTATGAGGAAGAAAATAAAGATGTGAAATTACCTTAATTTATTCTTTAGCTGTGTCAATTCCCGCATGAGCTCTTCGTGAGATTCCGTGATGTCGTCCATCTCTCTTTGCGCTTTCCGCTTCATGGTCTTATGCCTACTGATCTCCTCCTCCGCTTCGTCCAATTGTCTCTTCAACGCCTTCATTCTGACATTGACTTTCTCCGCCTGTTCTTTATACTGATCGGAGTTTCGTCTCTCATCCTCCAACTGTAGGCTCAGTTCCTTCAATTTCTTCTCCAGCTTACGATTGATCTTCTGCTGGGCGAATCTCTCCTTAGCTTCAGTTTCAAGCTGCTCATCAAGATTGTTGATCTTCGATTCCAATTGCTGTATCGTAGCCTTAGTCTTGGCACGTTGCGCAGTCTCTAACTCGGTTAACTTGGCTTTAAGTTCTTTGTTCTGTCTCTCTAACAGCATCTTGTGCGACTCCAATTTTTGCGTAGTAGATCGCTCAGTCGCCAAGTCCGTTGTCAACTGCTCGATCACAATTTGACCTTTTCTGGCACGATCCATCACGATCTCAGCGTTCGATTGCTCCTCTTCCAGTTCTTCTTCTAGAGTGGCAATTCTTGCCTCCAATCTACGTTTCTCGTCTAACATCAGGGTTCCCTTGTTGGCATTATTATTGACTTCTTCCTGCAGCTCATCCCTCTCATTTTCGGCAGTTCTTCTGGCGCGTTCACTGCTTGCAAAGTCCTCGGTCAATTGCAACAAATCGGCTTCTAAGCTCTTAACCTTCCTCTCGGTTTCCTTAGAGGCAGCTGCCAGTTCATCTCTTGCAGCCCTAGCTTCTTCTGTCTCTCTAGTACAATCCTTGATTTGAGTTTGAAGTTTTTTCAATTGCTTAAGTGCGTCTTCCTTCACCTTATTATGCATCTCCAACTGTTGTTCGATGTCCTTGTAATCCGCTTCCATTTTTTTACGTGCAGCGATGGCTGCAGCACGCTGTTTCCTCTCATCTTCGAGCTCCGCCTCGAGATCACGGAGCTGCTTCACTAATCCCCGACGTTTTTCTTCCGCTTGTTCTTCCTTGGTTTGAAGATCACGCTCGAACTGAGCTCGCAATGCTTGCATATTTACTTCCAACCGGAGCTTAGCATCTTCCGTGAACTGTAATTCATCCTCCAACTCTTCAACCTGCGATTTTTGCTCTTGTAGCTGTGATTCTAATGAACGTTTTGCCTTCTCTAACTCGTGGACATTTTTGTCAGCGGTACCTTGGTTATTAACCAATTCGTCCAGTTCCGATTGTAGACCTCTACGGCCCCGTTCAAGTTCCTCAACTTTCTCATTAAGCTCATCTAATTCGCGAGTCAATGATAATACTCTTGTCTCTTTCTCGCGCGCTTCTCTCTCCGCGGCATCCCGTTGCTCTGCATATTGCTCAGACACAGCCTTCTCCTCGGCCAGCACCTTATCAAAGTTCTTCTGCTTCTTTTCTAACTCAAGTACTTTCGCTCGCTGTGCCTCCAATTCGATGATACTGTCCTCCAGTTCTGCCTGAATCTTCTTCTTTGATTTATCTAGTTTATCGTTGGCTGCTTGTAATTCTTCAACTTGCCGTTGGAGACCTTCAATGTCTTTCGTGCAACGTTTTCTGGCCTCCTCGAGAGCGACAGCCGCTTCTGCTTCATCATCAGCACGTTTCTTGGCTTCAGCCAATTGTACATTCAGACTCAGCAGTTGCTTGTCCAAGGCACGTTTTGCTTCCTCTTCCTCCTCAAGTTGATCATGCAAGCTCTCTTTCTCACTTTCTAATGCGCGTAATTTCGAACTGAGAGCCAGTTTCTGCCGAGTTTCTTCTTCCAATTGCTGTTGTAGTTCGGTAAATTGAGATTCGCAGGTGGCCGATGCCTTCAATGCTGCAGATGCTTTCAGTTCAGCAGTTTCTAGTTGCTGCATTACACTTTCCGCTTCTTGTTGCAGTTTCGTCACTTTCTCGGCTAATTCTTGTTTGTTTCGTTCTACCTCGGCCAATTTTGCGTTTATTTCCGCTAACTGTTGCTCCGCTTGCTTACGACGACGATCAGATTCTTGTCTACTTGCACTGACCGATCTGAGTTCTGTTGCCAAATCGGCGTTCTCGGCTTCCAAAGATCCTTTTGCCTTCTCTAGAACCGCTTTCGTTTTCTTCAACGCATCCATTTGTTCATTCAGAGCAGTCAGTTCTTGTGTATGCTTGTGACGCATATCGGCGAGCGTGGCTTCATGCAATGATGTTTCCTCTTCAAGGTTCTTTTTCAATGTTGCTAGTTCTTGTTCTCGTTTGCTTCTTAACTCCTGTTGAGCCGCGGTAGTATCTAGAGAATCGAGCAATTCGTTTTTCAGTGCTTCAAGTTCCTCGTTCAAATCGCGCTTCTGTTTTTCCGCTTTACCCCTAGCTGCCTTTTCAGCTTCTAAATCTTCCTGAAGTTCGGCTAACTGTGACTCTAGCTCTCTAAGCGCTTTTTGAGCTTGCGCTTTAGCGGCACCTTCTTCGTCCATTTTTGCCATAACTTGATTGAGTTCTTCCTCACGTTTGCCAAGTTGAAGCTGCATTTCCTCAACTTGCGTTTTTCTTTCAGCTAATTGCTCCTTCAAGTCTGAAACTTCAGTCTCGACTTTTCTCTTGGATCTATCCACCTCCTGTCGTTGCTGATGATCTTTAAGAAGTCTCTCCTCGAGATCGGCGATTGTCGCTTCGTGCTTAGCTTTCAATTTCGACAAATGCTTCGCCTTTTCCTCTTCTTCGGCCAAAGTCTGTGAAAGATCATTCGCACGTTCCTCAAGAATCTTTTTCTCTTTCAATAACTTTTGATTGGTATCTTCCGAAAGAGCGAGATCTTCCTCTAACTTCTTGATCTTCGCATCACATTGGACTTTTTCTAATTGCAGTTTTTGTCTAGCAGCTTCCTCTTCCTCTAGTTGCTCTTCTAAATCACTGATATTCAATTGTAATTTCTTCTTCTCCTGAGTCAACGCGGTGCTTCTCTCTTCTTCCTCTTCGATACGCGCTTCCAAATCATGCAAAATTTCCTCTAACTCTTGCTTTCTCGCGGCCAACCTAGCTCTCATCTCTTCGGCTTCCGCGCAAAGCTCAACTTCTGCCTGCAATTGCTCAGCCAGCATAGTCTTTTCTTCGATTGCCTGCTGATATTTGCGCTCGTATTCCTGAGCCGAGTGCAACTGTAACTCCAGCTTGTCGCGAACCTGCTTCAGTTCATCCTCCTTCTGTGTGAGCTTTTCCTCCTGTTTGGTAACCTCTAGTAGAGGCTTCACTTTGGTGTACAACCGCCACCATTGCCAATTGCGCAATTTTAGGTAAGCCGCACAGTTTCTCTGGATAATGCGGATCGCGTTAAGCTGCTGCAAACGTTTTTGATAATTACGCCTGGCCAAGAAACCGCGACAGAAAGCCTGGAAATTGACGATTATGTCCGTGATCTTGTAGTCCCTCTCCTCCTCCAAGTGGGCCAACACCCCGGCGCGGAAAAAGATTTTCGATTGTCCAACACGATAAAGATTCGGATCCAACTCTAATGCTTGAATCTATAAGAAAAATTTATAATTTAGCGATACATTTTTATTATTTTTGATCAAGATTCGTGAATATGAATATACATACCATCTTTTCGCAAGCCTTTTTCCCGTCCATAAATCCCTTGGGGATAGCATTTGGAGTAAGCAATTCGTAGCGTTGTCTGAATTCTTGGAACGGAATTCTGTTTGGGAAACCTTGCCGGCAGATACGGATACCTTCCAACACGCCATTGCATCGTAGTTGATCTAGCACAAGCGGGGCGTCGATTTTACCAGCTCTCTTCTCGTGATTCGGAATTATACATCTAACGAAGTTCGGATTCGTGTTGCGCAATGTCACCATCAGCTTAGCCAACTGTTCCTTATACAGTTGCGAGACTGTTCTGAACATACCCTTCCTCGTCCTCGCACCGAATTGTGTATCCGTGAGCGCCTGCTGCGCCATACCGACGATCTCAGCGTCTTTCCAGATATGACACACAAACGGATCCTGCGAGGCTTGTAGAAGACTAACAACGTTCTCATTCAATGGGTCCATGTTCTTCATCAACCACTTAGCGGCAGAATAATCAACTTTGCCAGCATAATGGATGATTGCAAAATCGGCTACATAGCGGAAGTCAGTCTTCATGAACTTCGGATGGACACTGTGAGCGCCAACCAGT
This sequence comes from Trachymyrmex septentrionalis, assembly GCF_001594115.1. Taxonomy (NCBI): domain Eukaryota; kingdom Metazoa; phylum Arthropoda; class Insecta; order Hymenoptera; family Formicidae; genus Trachymyrmex; species Trachymyrmex septentrionalis. The sequence goes on from NW_017304543.1 coordinate 3,822,148, forward strand.
TTTTCCACGAATGTTTTGTCCGTGGCTTTAGGAAACCAACACTCTTCATCTAAAAGCGCCATAATGCCCATTGGTTTGTCAATAAGATCAATCGTTGGCTGCAAATCTAACCCAAAGTCTATAAACTTCCATTCAATTCCCTCACGCTGATACTCCTCTTGTTCCAGAATAAACATCGTATGATTGAACAATTGTTGCAACTTCTCATTTGTGTAATTAATACAAAGCTGCTCGAAGGAATTTAGCTCGAATATTTCGAAACCGGCCATATCCAATATGCCGATAAAGCTGGCACCCTGTCGCTTCGTTCTGTCAAGGGACCTGTTGATTCTATTCACCAACCAACGGAACATCCTCTCATAACAGGCCTTTGAGATCGCCTCTACGGCGAATTCTACCTGCTCCTTCGTCTGTGCCTTCGTAACGAAATCACGGCCGACCTTAATGCGTGGTTTTAGGAAGGCTTTCGTCATCTCGGTCACGCTTAGGCCCAATAAGTGCGAGATCTTCTGCGCCACCGTGTTGTCCGGTAACGTGGCTTGATCAGAATTTCGCTCTTGACGGAACTGCATCGAACCAAACAACATCACGGCGGAAACGATACGGAAGATGGAGGAGAAGTCCTCGTTGGTCATGCCCATGATGTGCATCGACTTTACCGTAGAGAAGAATTCAGCGGAATCATCGACACCAGGAACCGGTAGAGCTCCATTCGATAGAAAAGGATAGTGCTTTGGATCTTCTAATATAAATTCCTCTAAAAGAATTCATAAGCCATCAGAAATTACGAATATCGAATATAACGAATGAACTAAAAAGGAATGCAGACTCTTTTTTGTTTGTTCAACATATTGCTTGACTCACTCTTTTGTTCCACTGAGGCACCTGCCAACAGCTGATAAAATATGTGGAAAGTCCTTTCATCTTTCGCTTGCCGAATGGCTCTCGACTTCTCTAGAAGATACGTCTCAATATTTGCACCGGCTATGTAACCGGATGCATCAAAATTTATTCTTATAAATTTACCCTGTAACATACATATAATACGTATGATATAACTAATTTCAATAAACAAAAAAATAACATGTCAAAACAAGAAGCATATTGCATCTTGAAATTATTAATAATTAAAATTAATTTGCTTAGTGAAGAATTATTAATATAACTTACGAAACGGGACGAATTATCATTCTTCACAGTCTTCGCATTACCGAATGCTTCCAAAATTGGATTCGCCTGAAGAAGCTGTTGCTCGAGCTCACCCTATGACGAGAAAAATTTCGACAAATTAATAATAAATATTATCGGAAATATTTATTTTTCGAGACTGACAAAAATAGCGCTAATGAGTAAAGTAAATGGCTTATTGCATACATTAAAAAATAATGTAATAATATAAAAGAATTTGATGAATCTCTGTTACATTATTTTCGCAAAGCAAATAATATCACCAAATTCTTCGAATTTTTTGATAATTTAGATATATTCTATACATAAAAAGAATTATTATAAACAACGAACATTGTTTACAAACATAAGTATGTAACAAATATTGAATGATAATTTTGAATTATTTGAATGTCGAAATCATTGTTCATATAAAATTGATATAAATATATAACAGATTATTCTCTATTGATAATTTTAAATAACACTGAATATTATGCTACACACTATTAATAATATATGTAAATTAATAAATGTTAAATTGTAGCATTATAAAATTTATTTTTTTCAATTTTTGTTGGAATAAATAAGTTAAAAAATATTTAAAAAATTTCATCTTATATATTTCCCCAAAAATATAAAGCATAATAATATTGATTTAACGGCGATAAACGATTATATAATAATAGCTCTCTAAAACTATTAAAAATATAGCAATGTAAAAAAGACGCTTAACCTATTATTTCGAACGTTTAATCACTCAAACATAAGAACGCAAATTAATTCGATCGATTTATTTTAAAAGAGCATGATTAGCATGAAAATTTTCGTCCAAAAGGATTTTTACGATAAATCACTGTAAGCTTTATTAAAGAATGAACTGTCCTCCAACATGATAGTAAAAGAAATTGTCTATTGTAAATATAGAACAGTTATCATTTTACTTTCAAACGTGTCAGATCATTATATCATTACGAGACATAAAAGGTTTTATATTCAATTATAAGCATAATCGTAAACGGTAACAAAATCTTTCACGCTTTCTTGCTCAGCGATGTATAATAACGTATTACGATTAACACAAGCGTATTACGTATATCAAGCATCGAAGATTGACTTGTAATTTTTACGACATGTTAAACTTCAGCGCACTGAAAGGCTAAAAAAAGAAACAAATGACAATAATCGACGA
>NW_017304543.1:3824606-3847657 GCF_001594115.1 Trachymyrmex septentrionalis
ATGTTAAACTGCAGCGCACTGAAAGGCTAAAAAAAGAAACAAATGACAATAATCGACGACAAAAGCAAGCTGTAAGGCAAGACACTTATCACGACACCACACCAGTGTTAATATTGTTTCCTCCCACTTTCTTTCTCCCTTTCTCAATTTTAATTACCGCAAACTTTTCCGTGACATTCCCAGATCCCTGGATCCGCAAGCAGGAAAAAAGAGGCAAAGAGAAGCTTCGTTAGCCACAAAAACACCAATAGTTTCGATAAACGATTTTACAACGATTAATTTCTCACAGATGAATAATGTGAAATAATACAATTATATCTCTATGCGCGAAATGCACGCAGGTACCGAGAGGTTATTATCTTATTAGAGTACGTTTAAAACAATTTATTTTAATCTAAATACATATTCATCTCCAAAAGAACTGCGAGACACATTTTCATCTTCACAAAATAAATAAAAGATGTCTTAATACAATTAAACTCTGTAATTTGAATAAAAATATATTATAATATGTACAAAAATTAATTAAAAAGTAATATTAATATTACATATTTTTCTTAAAAATATAAACGTCAACTATTTGTCGCGGGATACTCTTTCCAAAATGTCATTTTTTAATTTTATATTAAACATAACCATTATAAAAAATGGGCATCCACCGTATTTAAATCTCGTCTTACAAAAATAGATAGCAATTATATAAATAACTCGTATATACATGTATATACATGTATATACGAGTTATTTACAGACATATTTTCTTTACGTGTCTATATATAATTTGTTTGTATCATATTTTTCGAGATCACAAATGTGTGATGTTATTTCGATAATATATTGCGATCTCTTCTTCTCTCTCGGTACGTGCGTCAATTGATATATCAAAAATCAAAAGAGTTTGTTAGTAAGGGATGGATAAGCGGGAAAATAATAAAAAATTCCGTGCCGCAGGCGTCGTCAGCCGCCTGAGCCGGGCCTCTGTTTCTTTCGTTGACTTACTATGATTAATGCCGGACTCGGAGTCTAGGTGGGCGGCCGCCAAAAGTCAGCACCGAAAATAAAAGAATTTTCAGCATTAGATCAGAATTGACCATGGCGTGGATTTCGAGTCACGCGTTCGTCCTTGCTCCGTGCGATTCCCTCACGTTCGTGTACCACATGGTAAGTACACGAAGAACAAATCGACCGGTGAATAAACGCACACTCGAGTGAAATTGAATCTTAGCAGACGTTGGAATCAATTTCTCTCTTTCTTTTTATCGCTTTTTTTTTTTTATAGGATTTGTTTCGATTTAGATTTCAGTTTTTAAGAGATTGGAAAATAATTTCTCAGATGCCGAATAATTCAGTTTTGATACAAATATCGGGTGCATAATAGTGCTGCGGCATTACTTTTTAAATTCTTGATGAATTTGGAAGTCGATTCGATCTCAATTGATTATTTATCGAAATGCAGGAATAGCTAAAACTGATTAAAAAATTTTTACAGATAATTGCACACGAATCTTAATTCAATCTAGATTCGAGATTCCAAGAGATACTCAACGTCAAAGGAACGGGCGCGATATACCATAGACTCCCGAAACATTCATTAAGAAATCGTTGACTCCAAACTCATCAAAGAATTAATGACAGTAAAAAATAATCAGGCAGCTGTGCGCGACACCCTGTATACTCTGAAAGTAACGCCCCGATTGAAATGGTTTAAAATGTCCGTAGTGGCGAAACATAAGCGAGCTTATTTGCTCTTGTGCATGCGAAACGATCAGGAATGTGCTGGCTGTGAACAAAAGTAAGACGATAATGCAGTCGATGCGATAGCATGCAGTCGTACCGTAGGCGAGTGTTCTCGTTTTACAAACTTTTTTTTTTACACATATACTTTTACATGTACAAATGCCGTGCGATCGGCGATCAAGAAGGAACATTAAGAAACCTGATATGCGGAAAAAGATCCAATCTTCTTCGAGATTTGTGCGTGCAGAATCTAGTTGAACGAGAGCGATTCTCGACTGATTGGTGCATGTGATTTAAAAAAAAATACTTATTATTAAAGTGGTAATTTTTTAATTTAAATTAAATTAAGTGACAGCTAATATCTCATCAATATCGACTGTAACTCCAACGCTCTTTATCTTCTCTTAAGAAAGATAAAGTAAAATTTTTAATTATGAATTGTATACTTTTATGCAATATTTATATATAATAGAATTCATTTAATTTAACGACAGCAGCGTTCGGTATCAAATTTAGGTGTTTATCTTTTCTGAAAAAGGCACCATTCTCTTCAGATTTATCGAAGAACAAAAATATCCCTGTCACCATTTCGCTAAAACCAACACTTCTATGTTATTTACTCACTACAATTTCAATTTGATCAAAGTTTACTGTACAAAGTATTAGATATGTGTGCTTCAGATGTGCGCAATTATACATCATCATGCTGTATATATGTACACTGACTCGATCTAATAAAGGCCATTAAAAAATCAGACAGATAACACGAAAATTTAATTGCGTCGATTGCATGTTCTATGCGACCTGCAAAGATTAGTTTGCGACAATTACGTTCACGACCAGAAGCGATAAGGACCGTCGAGTGCAGAAGTATTGCAACGGAATTAATCTAGTACTTGAAAATGTTCAACGTTATATCTAGATTTTGCTACGATGCATCATAATACAGAATATTTCGCATATTTCCTTCGTCTTATTTGTCATCTTGTTAGACAATAGAGTATAAAATCACGGTGATGAAAATTAAGTGTTAAAAATCCAAAGGATGGTCTATCAAATTCTTGATCGAAAACGATCGTTTTAAACGTTCCAAAAAAATGTATAGTTGGGAGAAAACACGACGGAACACCTGGATTTTTTTTTTATTTATTTTTTTTTATCTATGGCAAGCCTAGATTTTACATTCATGAGATGAGTCATGCGCGGGCAATCCAGCTCCTCGCGTGACTCAAGAGAATCAAAAAAGAGACTCTGATAAGTGGATCGTTTGCCTGGAAAAGGAGAGGTCCTTCAGTGAGCGCGATGCGCCTGTCTCTGATTCCCTCCTCCTTCTCTTCCCCGAACCGTATCGTAAGCAACATGTACGCGGAGCAATACAGATCGATTAGGCTTAATCAACGAGCGTCCATCCGAGTCGTAATGCGAACGCGACTTATGGTAATCGAAAATGTGTTAAGGCTCTCTCTTGCTGGGCGACCTTCGATCGAGTGGAAGGAGAAGTCGCGATTCAGAAGGCGAATCTTCGAAAGAAGTAAGACACTCTCCTCTCTATGCTGCTTCTTTTGCAGCAACCTCTTTACGTTTTCGACTTGCTAGCAAGTCTAAAACCGGTTGGAAAAACCGGTGGGAAAACGTCGGCTTGTGCCATTTAATAAAATCGATTATTTAAGAAACAACAAGAGTTTTTCTTCACTATCAGACATTTCCTCTTCTTCTTTTCCAATCAAAATTACAAACTTTAGCTTTACTATAGTTGGTTATTTGTAAAATAATTGAGTATTTTCTAATATAACGTTAAAAATGTGTTAATTTTGCTATTTTTTTAATATATTGTATTTAAGAATTTTGAGAATTTCTTTTAGCAACAATAATGTGCGCAAAGAGGTTTAATTTGTTAAATCTTTCTATTTTTTTGAATTTACCATTTTTCAAATAATCGATTCGATATTACTATATTTTGCAGCTGTATTATGCAGGCTTACGAAGCCTCCTGCATCACTTTGTATATTTTACTATATACTGCCATTTATGAAAGCAAACCCTCAACGTGCACCACGTTTATAAAATGTCTACGAGGGACTAAATCATATTATTTACATTCAACATATGGTCGCTATTATTTCTGCTTAAATTTTTATCTGATTCACAAATGCTAAAAATAGCCATATGACTTGTAAAATTTACAAAGACGGTTACAAGACTCCACGAGGTCAGTACGTCAGATGGACAGGACTGAGAAATGAATGTTACCAGTTGAAGATTGTATCTGCGCGTTTCTCTTTTTTTTTAAACTCACCGTCCTTCCACTCAAACCTCAACGTAATTTGCAATCCGGAAAAAAACAGTTCCCTGCATCTTTTTCGATTTATTAATAACGTTACGCTTCGCGCGATGGTTCGGATTATACTCTTCAAGTATCTCGGCAAAACACGCGAGAACAAAGAAGCCACTGTATGCGAACCTGTATAGCAGAGGCTCTCAAACAGTTTTGTTCTCTCTCTCTCTCTCTCTCTCTCTCTCTCTCTCTCTCTCTCTTTTAATCAATATCTTAGGATTTCTTGAATTCTTTTAATCAATAGATCTCTACAGAGAAACATTATTGGAAGAGCTCAAGAATTCTTTTTTTTATATTAGATTAATATTCTCAAAAAAAAAAAAAAAAATTGAGGTTTTTTTTTTTCAAAAATATCTCTTTCGTTTAAAATAATGGATTGACATTCTCTCTAAAAAAAAATATCAATCCATTAAAAAAAGACAAGTTTTCTTAGTAGACATTTATGATAAGATACTGAAATTTCGTAATTGTGACACTTACAGTTTCATTAAAAACATGATTGTGAATTATAAAAAACATGTTAACAATTATCCGTGACAGAATACTTATTCCAGAATCAATTATTCGAACACGGAAATCTGTTTAAACGATAAAGAATTTTAACGAGTTTCGCAGTTCGCACGAGATGTCTGGTTTCCTCTGGTCATTAATTCGGCAGTAACGAATATGGAATTCGTGGTACCGCGAGCTCGTGGTAAAGACGTCATAAATCGGATATTGAGGTTGCACCTCCGGCGACGGAAACGAGTGGCAACGAGGTTTTCCGAGCTTCGGAAAGGTCGACGCGATTGTGGTGAACACGGTGACTCAATTATGCGAAATTTCAACGCTTTTAACGCCGATGGTCTGCATTCTCATCGCGCATCAGTGCATCCGACTCTGAGCTCTTTGTTGCACTTTGCGGTCCTATCGAAATAAACCCAACAAATCTGCGGTAACTCGTGACGTTGAACTCTCTTCGTAGCGTTTTCCAAACAGACGAAAATAATTGCTATTGGACAATGTTGAAAATATTAAAACAAAAATAATATTAGCTTCATTTGTCGCACAACTCGTTGATTTAAAATCGCGTTTGAATCTAAGTAATCTAAGTCTTCCTTCTTTCACATTAGCTTACATGTAGGAAACAAGCATTTGATGACGCTTCGACTAGGAAAATAAAAAAAGAATCGAGCCAAATAATTGACTAAACACGTTCATGGTCAAACATTGTAATCGCATTCCACAATCGCTCGGATAACAAACGCCGTTGTAGTTAAATCTATTTACCGGGTAGCGTGTCAATTGTAGTATTCTCTTGTTGTGCCGTTTCGATATAGCCGCTTTGGTCATTAACCTTGGCAACGCGCATAGCTGTGAGTAGACATCTATCGCGTAAACATAATTGTGCGTGAGGTAATCGAAACCTTTCAACCGTAACAGCATTATTATACGCACGCGAATACCGTCATTTTAAGCCAGTTAAAAATGCAGAGGGAGACACGATATATGGAACAAAATAATATTTATTACGGAAATTAAGTTTGAAGATATAGCGATATTCCAGCTTCACTTGCTTCAAATTATAGTAATCGCGCACGTCTTGCTATTCCCGTTAATTATAACATCTCAATGGCAATTTACATAACGTTGTTGAATATTTCTTTCCATTTAAATATCGAAAAGCCGACGTAACGCGAACTGAAAAATAAGTTCGATATTACTTCGGACTTGAAATATCTATTATAAAGAGCCTTCTCTCTTTTCAATCGAATGTGCATGCGTATTTCCGGGGACAGAGATCACTCTCGCGCGCCTCAGGAAGCTCGAGGGAGCAGCATTCGTGCTTACGGGAGCACCAGGAGGTTAAATGGCTCGTATAAACCGTGGTAGTTTAATTTGTCGAGCACGCGTGTCTTCAGCGAGCGAGCGCGTGCGTGAAACACAATGGATTCGCCGCTTGGCGGAAACCGCCGTCGCCACCGCCGACACAACGGCAAACGTACTAATGGACGTTGACTTACCGCGTTGGACTTGGGTTTCGACGCGGCCACATAGGCTAAATATTGAATCACTTTCTTTGTGTTCTCGGTCTTGCCGGCGCCGGACTCGCCGGTGCACAAAATTGACTGGTCTTCGCGATCTGCAATAGACAGAATACTGATGATACGTAGACTGCTAAAGAGAATTTACTTAACCTTGCTGGTTTATTCCAATTTACTGTACGATCATATTGTTTGGATCAATACGATTTAAAAAGCTCTGAAAAATAAAAGATATAAAATTTTCGCAGAAAAAAAATCTTAGATTAACAGACGAAGTCATTAGATACCAGAGAAAACTTTTTAATAAAATGTTAGTGAGAAAAAATAAATTACACTTTGAGCGAAACATCCCGAGCAGACCAGCAGAGTTAAATGATACACTATATTCAGATGTCTTAAGATATAAGACTTCTGCGTACGTTGTTTAAAAATGTAATACACACTGCACTCAGAAAAATATAAAAAAATAAGGAATAATGACGTCTGATATAGCAAAACTTTAGATACTGAATATATTATAAAGAGTGCAAAGTAACTATTTGTCGATTGCAATTTTGTTTTCTTGTCGAGTAAGATTAAAATAATTAAGAATTAAACTTTGCAAATGAATTAACATAACTTTTGTTATCGTAAATATAGATTTAAATAAAGAACAGCTTTGACGTTATGACCATTATTTCTCTATTTCTTATTGTTGAATTTTCAAATGTACGGTCCAGTAAGATTATTATTGTATACAATTCTTTATTCAAACATTAGATTTTAATGCATCAGCTAAAAATATTAATTCAATGCAATGCATAGCTAATACAAATTTTTAATTATGTATTGTGCGTTACCTTGTAACATAGAACGATAAGCCGTATCGGTAATGGCAAATACGTGTGGTGGCACTTCGTGTCTCTTAATGCCTTTGTACCTTTCCATAATCTTCTCTGTGTATATTGGCAGTCTCTTATAAGGGTTTACTACGACGCAAAAGAGGCCAGAATATGTCTGTAAGAAGAAAGGGTTTCGATTATTACAATTCGATTATATCAAGCATATTTATAAAATCTACACAAGTAAATTGGCACAGTTAGGCCAGGGCTTCTTAAGCGTTTGCTTCGAGAAACAAAAGCAAAAGACGTTATCTCATTCATTAATTAGTAGTACTTAAGGCCAGTATTCATAATCGATTCTTTAGAAGGTTGTCTTAAAATACAGTCTTAAGATGTCATTGAACCAATCAGAGAGCAGGATTAGGATCTTAAGGCATCACTTAAGATGTTCTTGAAATATTAACGGACTATGAATATCGGCTTTAATAGCTTCATCAGCTCATATCTTTCGAGCAAGAATATTATTTCCGTTTTATCGATTAATTATCGAACTGCTGCTTCATTCGGTTCTTCCGGAGTTGAATAAAAAGCGAAAGCATTCGTTCGCGCGGATCTAATTCACGTGACCTAATTGTTTTAGTGGAGCATTGTTTCTGCTGACGCTGATAAACATTCCAGGAATTCTCTCGTGATAGAGTGCGAGGAGACGCTGGAACGGCACGTAAAGCTCGATGGAATGTCCGATCGATGACGTCACGTTCACCATGCGATGCCGAGGTTCGCGAGCGCGAGGTAGAGAGCGAAGTAGCCAGAAAGAGGCCGACGTGTACTTTTAGTTCGCCGTTCTCCAGCGTCTTCTATCACCGCGTTCTCCCTTTCTCATTCGGTCTCTTGCACGTTTTCTCTGCTGCACCGCGCGACATACATACACACGTGTGTATACGACCAAGCCGATTGTACGACCGGTGGTCCTGAAACCGAGAGCCTTGACTCTCGCTCCTATCTTCGATGAAACGAACCATTTCGAGAAATCGTGCCTCGAGTCGAAAGGTAACCAGCTTTAGATTCAGGGATAGATCGTAAAATTTTGTGCGATTTACGAAGAGTAATATATTCGGCTGTCAGATGTGTGGTTCCATCATATTTTATGAGTGAGTAAAATAACGGAGATACCGTCTATGTGCATCTGTCTAGGTTGCACGATAGATTTCTTCAACAGTTTGACTTCAAGATAAACAAATCTATACGAAGAAATATAATCATGTACGTATAATTATACATACTGTTACATTTTGAATCGTATTCTTTCAGAGAAATTATTTGGGACTTTAAAGGATAACGTACTATCGATTGACAAACGTCTTACTTAAATAGAAATTACTGCTCTGATTAAGTAAAGTAACATTTAATCCATTAATTCTTATTTCATTTCTGTAAAAGAAGCTTCATGACATTTTTCGTTTAATCTTTGACTGATAAATACAAATAATAAAATGTAAAGTTATATTTTATTTATAATAAAATGTATAGTTATAATATGTAGTTATATTTAAAAAAAAAATGTTATCAAATTAGATTCAATATAGGAGTCTCGATTACGGAGAACAATGTTGATATCGTAATGTAGACTTTCCTCTAAGATAATTTACTTATATAAAACGTACATTATCATTTATATACTTTTTTTTATAATTTTATGATAAGATAAAATCTTATCTAAAATCTTATCCGGAAGCATATTATTCGATTAAAAAATACACTTAATTTAATTACTAACGTCGATCAAAATTATCTAGCTTTACTATCTGATGTTTAGTTTTATCTGACAAGTAAGTCTGGAAAATAAATATATATAACGTATAAAGTAGTCTGCCATTGTGATTTGTATAAGTTTAGAAATTTACGACTCGGTTCGGCCGGATCGAAAATTTATGTCGCATTTCACTACCACAAGGATATCGGTTAACAAGCGAATAAATCATGTATCTCGCATGTACAGCGGCAGACAGATCTCTATGACTAACTAACGAAGGGATGCTAATCTCTCGAGCGTGATATCGGAACAGAGCAAAGTTATTTAACCTTTTATCAGTGCGAGCAAGTGCACGCGAGTATCATTCACGGCTGCCTCGTAATTTACAATATAATTACACGTTTTCCCCTCGCATTAGGTCTGTTTACGTTGTTTATACTTTCTGCACTCAGAATCTTCACTTTCTTTCTCTTCGAATTTCGCCTAAATATATTTAGCTTGTTTTAGATACAACAATTTTTGGGGATTTTAAGCAATGCGGAACAGACCTATTGTCTTTCCCAACCGGGATGCTAACATGCACTCTTTCCTTACAAATTATGTTAATTATATGCAGCACATTGTCAGATATCAAAGGAGCAGGTAATCTAATTCCTTGAGTTAAAGAACACTTTGTTAATTTGAATTTTCATATGTATCTATAGGTCTGTTCTTTTTCGAAGAATTCTGAACTAGTTCTGAACAGTGCGACAAGTTAGAGTGAAACAAATTATAGCTATCTCACTCTAACTTATTGCACGCTTTAGACCTGTTCAGAACTTGGGGAGGGGAAAAAAATAGATTTAAAATGTATATTAATTCATTTCTGTGATTAGTTTCAAAATAAATATCGTCCATATTAAGTATATATGCATTTAGTAAATAATAAACTAAATTTGAATCAAATTTAATTTATTTAATACATTTTCTTGTATAGTGTTTAATTATTTTTCAATCAAATTGATGATATATTAGGTAGCAATGGTGACTTATAGAAATGATTAAAAATAACTGAAATCCTGGGTCTAATTTAACATTTTGAATTTAACAGTATATCCTACACGGTTTTCGTTACATTATATTGTATATGTAAAAAAATATAGGTACTATATTTTTCTATATTAATTTAGACGTCTCTTAGATAAAATAGGAAAGAAGTATTAGTAATTAATCGTAATATTGTATGTTATAGCTGAGCATCTTTCAACGAAACAATTCTCTCGTGCGTAGAGTAATTAATTTCGATTACTTATATCACGTTGTCATTACACACCATTTTATGCAGAAAGACAGTTCGCACAGCCTACGCGTAGACGTGAATTATCGTTGTTTACGCATAAACGCCCAACATTGATATCGTTGCAACAGTCGCAAACGATATTCGTCGGCGGAGGAGACAGCGCGGGCGTAGGTGTTAATAAACGTTCCTCTCGCTTTTATCTGCCTTCCATTAAACACACTGGCCGCTCGCGATGACGCACTTAATTTGCGCGAGTCCACTCAAATTATTCACGTTGTTATTAGGGCTGCTAGATATAATTCCTCAGGGAAATTGTTAGCCACCGCTTATTATATACCGATCCCGGAACACGTTCTTCACGACCGGATTGAGCTCTCCAGGAATTTTTTCGACATTACCCATCATCGTCATCGTCGTCGTCGTCGCTGTTTTCCTGCTTCTCGCGCTCGTCGTATGTATATCCACTTTCAAAGGTCGCGACGAATCACCGCCGGTTGCCTTCAGAACTGCCTACAGCGTGATTCACACACATTCGCTTTCCCCGGTCCACTCTTGGACTCGCGACTACCCGCGTCATCATTCCTGGAAGAAGTCACCCGGAACCGTTACCGGGTTTATTTATTCTCCACGGCGCGATTTCCATGTTAATTTGCCACGTACTTTCGTAACTCTTCCCATTATGGACTGGTAAACAGCGGTCGCAGTTGATTGAGGTTTATCGTATTTCACTGTCCACATATAATTCTGTCCGCAAGAAGGGATGGAGAATAAGTTGAAGCTCGGTTAACTTCAAATAATATTTGCAGCCATTCATCACTCGTGACGCAGCACATTGTTTTCTCATAGAAATCTGATCTCTGTCAGAGTATATGTTGTCGGTGTTCGACAACTTTTTTTATTATCCAATCGGGAAATGAATGAATCAAATAATATGGAGCGATCGCATTTATATTATAATTGTAATTTATATTATAAGTGTCTCTCTGCGTTCGATTTTTTTTCATCTAAAATATCGTCGCATCTAAAAATGCAATTCTCATTGTTTTACCAATTTCGATGTAACATGGCACTTCATAAAATTCTTTTCCTTTTCTTGTAAAGAGGAAATATCATGCCAGATTTGCGAAGTTAATGCATCATATTTTCAATTTTGGTTTTCTAGTATAAAAAATGCGGAACTTTTTTATTTTTATAAACCATAGAACTACGAAAAGTGCTACTAGAACTGTCATTATTTTTTTTTTATATTAATTATTAATAAAATGTGCTAACTTGACAGATCCATTTCTTTATAGCTATTTATATGATCGAAAAATAAATGGCTTCGAGGAATCTTAAGATTGCGTGTCCTCGAAATTCATGATTTTTCTCCTTGGCATCATTACGTAGCGTCATTCTCGCGTTTACGGAATCAGGGTTTAAGCGATTCATCGCGTTCGCATAAAATTGCACGAATCAATCGAACTTCGATTCGACGATGCAATGTTTTTCGAATTCCGTCGTAAGCCAGGAACATATGGAACGGAAATCTTTGTCTCTCTCTCTCTCTTCTCTCTTTCCCAGGCAGGACTGTTCGTTCAGAGGTCCTCGAAAACCGGTCGGTACTCTCGGATGTCATCGACCCTGCCCAACATTCCTGTTTATACCTCGCCGACGCGACGTGACGGGTGCCTTCTAAGCAAATCTGCAGCCGACGCGATCGCGATGTGCGTTACACATCTCAACGGAACCGACGTCTTTTACCACAAAGATATAGCAATCTCTAAATGTACGTGGAGGTATGCTGTCAATAGTATTCGCCGAATCTAGAAGTCCGAGATATAACACGAACCGACGGGAAAATATTTCAAATTTTAAGTGTTTACTGAAATCTTGTAAAAAAATTTTCCTGACAATTCCCTCGGATTTATTTTTCCAGACATTTTATCGAAAATCCCAGGTAAGACTGAAGAATTTTTTAATGCAATTTTGAAATAAATTCGAGTACAAGCAACGTAAATAAACTGTATTAAAAATGAGCAAAGACAGAGATTCCATGAGAAACGTATAATATTATATCTATCATTTTCTGCAATTGGAGTCGCAAAACAATAAAGATAACAAAAAGTTCACTATAACGTAATATCAGTGAGCTACTCTGAATATTGTTTTCTACTGTTATCCTGATTTTTTAAATAAAAAAAATAGCGAGATACGTGAAAAAGTACATAAATATATGCGAATGTGTATGTCGTATAACTTATTGTTAACTAATTATCAATATTTGCATTATCAAGAAAAAAATAATTAAAGAAATAATGTTTTTAGAAAGAGACAGAAATGTTAAGTACCGATAAAATTCTCATGAAAATTTGAAGAAAAAAAAAAAGAAAAAGAAATTTCCTAAAAATGTTCTTTTCCAGATAGAGAATAACCAGATTGAGATTAACGAAAGGTAAATTGCACAGCGTTCTTTGCCAGCTCTAGAAAGCAAATCATTCTCTTAAATTACATACTATATAAATAATAGATACAAGTATGTCAGATACTTGAAAGAGGTTTAATTGTTCCGAACGCGGAAAAATGATCATCTCGAATTCGTCGCGCTTTTCCAATGTAAAACAAAAGTTTCTTTTATAAGGTCTGTGATTGCTCAGAATTAAATTTACATTTAATGACCTCACGTATATGGACTATCGAAGACGTGCGGTATCTTCGTGAATCACCTTCTATGCCGATCAAACGCAACGATGCGTCACTCGCGGTGTTTAGTTACACGCGCCCATGTCTCGCCTCTCGTATTTTCTATTATGGGACATCGCTGGACTTTTTTACGGCGCCCCAGGGGGTTTCGTCAGAAATTTTCTTTCGCCGATGGTAGCAAACCGAGCGGACACGAATGCGGGACGACAACCGTAAAAGGCATCGGACCTGCCGTTACCGGCTCTCGCGAATCGCTTCACCGGTCGTTTCGCATAGCGGCTGTGTCTTTAAGGCACCGCGAATAAGCGGGTTAAGGACGCTCATCCTTATAAGGACTCGTCTTTGCCTTTTTGCGCCTGCACTCTGCAACGTGGCGTCCATCTCATTCCTCTCTCTCTCTCTCTCTCTCTCTCTCTCTCTCTCGCACTTTTTTTTTCACCCGCGACTGGCATCTGGCCGCCTCTCCCCGTATCCGCGATCGCCCTCGATCGAGACAAGATCGAAAGTCTTGATCCCGGCGTGGACCACTCGCTCGAGACGGCGCGAGAGGCATGCGCGTGATCAAGTGCAATTTGTAACGAACGGTAAAAGCGTGATTGGATGCGGTATGCTTTATTATTGCGGGGTCAAAGTTGCGGCCCGCGAAACAAGATCGTAAACCCCCACGACAAAGTCGCGAATGCTCGAGGCTACTTGGGAAATTAGCATAAATTCGCTATTAACATACGTACTAATCTCATTTTTTTTTTTTTTTTTTTATTATTATTGCCGCGACAGATACTTCTGAGGAATTCTAAATTGACTACTCTTTTCTTTTCTGCTTCTCTGCTTTATTATTACGGATTAAAATTACAATTTGCAACGGAGAATTCTTCCATGATGGAACTGCAAACGCCCAGTCATTTGCGAAATTAATATAAATCTACTACTAACATATATTAGTATCTACTAAACACAGCTTACTTTTTATTTCCACAGATTTCTTGCTATTAATATAGTAAGTTTTTTTTTTTTTCACAGAACCATGCGAGTACTTGTTCTTTCGTTATTATCGAAAATAATTTCACATTGTTATCATAAATAAAAAATACAATTCATAAATTCGATATAACGATAAAAAAGCAAGAGTCTAAAGTCATTTCCTAAATATAGCAGCAACGTGTACACGCAACATGTTCTTATCGTTGACAGATTTGTATCGAAGAAATTCAGGTCCTCTGCTAAAAGTAAATAACCGACCGAGAATTACGAGACTGGAGTTGCGATATCACGTAAAATAAAACTGATTCCTCGTTACGCAATTTAAAGAGCGTGCTGCGTTTATAACCAGTCTTTAAAAGGACGAAAACCAACGATACCTCACCTCCCTACATCCAACCACTCTCTAAAAATGGTACCGTCGCTGTAATGACTCCAGATAGGGAATGTAAGTAAGAATATCACTCTTTGCTAAAACCGGCTCTAGGCAACGTATCAAGTATTCGACTCGTACAACTGTACAGTGTTGCGTTCGTATGAGAAATAAGACTCTGTCATATGCAATTTCGACATGTCGTCGCATCGACATATATTATCTGATCACCCCGGGGCGACAATCGTGTCGCTTTAGCGAATATTTATTGAATGAGTGCCTTCAAGCCGGCTCCAGATGATGCCTTCACTCGCCAAATATTCGGCATCTCCCGAATGCATTTGCGTGACGAATTTTAAATGCGCCACCGAACGCCGTGCACTCACTCGACAAATATTTATGAATGCGATACAGATATCACGCGAACGAGGGCAATATTGCAATTTTACACAACGGCATTGCTGCAACGTTTGTGCGACGTTGCAAAAAAAATAAAATAAAATAAAATAAAATTCATCGCGTAAAAGCGACATATTTTATTTTGCCGAATGATGCAGAAGCAAACATATTGCGTGTTATTATTGCATATTGACAATTGGCATTACGTCATGACGTATCGCGACGACCGCGCGATATTTATCTTGGTCCGGCAAATAATTGGTCGGTGAACGATTTGCTGAGCGTTGTTTGAAACTCGCTTAAAAGCCGCGTCGTATTACGTATCGAAGATTGCGACTGCACAGCGATTGCGTATCGGAGATCGATACTCGACCAATGAAGACGAGAATGAAGACGAAGCGAGCGATGATTGAGATTGAAGATTCATTTCTTTTTTTTTTTTTGCTTCAAGTCCATTAGCTCTGCAATTGTTACACGATCGTAACATGAAACCCCGATGTAATGAAACCTAAATGGAGAACTCATGTATTCTTTAATGTTCTATTTAACCCTATTTTTCTTTTAAAACAAAGCTAATGTTGATCTTTTCAGTTAAATATTCATAATTTAATGTTACGGAAGAAAATTCTTAGAAGTCGTTTTGTTAAGATGCTTTACATAAATTTTAATATAAATTTTAATAATCGAGAATATTATATTTTTACATACATAATATATTGTATTCTATTGTAAATGTATATTATAATTAACAATCGTTATATCAACTTTCATTATATTAAACCAAAAAACAATATATTGAATTTTATATTAATTTAAATAAATTAAAGTTCAATGTGGGTGCATAAAAAATTCGAAAAATTCAGAATTCTAAAATTGTTGAGTTCATATAGATACGCAACATACGACAATCAATTTTGCGAGAGCGTCAGAAGCAGCGGTGAATAATATAAAGTAATGCAGTTAAAGTAAATCATACGGTCGGTAGTTGTCGAACCGTTACAGTCCAGATACGGCCCATATACGGCATGCACAAAATGCATGGACAAAATCAATCGGATCCGCACCATATACGGATAAGGATAACGATGTACGTACGCAAGCGTTGCGCAAGAGTGACATTCTTTACGGCGTTACTTCTTGGCAACGGAATTACGAAAAATTGCTGAACCAGGACGGGTTGCCTCTTAACCTCACGAAAAATCGCACCGACCCCGGCCGTTCGTTTCGAAGCGGCGCTTTCGAAGCTACAGCACCGTCAAATTACGACACAAATGTAGAATGTAGGCGACAGCTGCAGGTGAAAAATGCAGAAATACGATTACATATCGTGCCCTTGTTTGCGTTGCGACTTAGAAACAGTCCGACTGAAATGTTACATAACGATATTTAAAATTAAAAGTATCTCTAAAATATTAAATACAATAACAAAAAAATCAATGTACAAATATTTGTACATTTAAATACATTGCGTATGGATTTTCTCAAGATCTTTGGATGCTTTCGTTTATGACAGACTTTTAATTTGAGTTAAACATTTTTTGAAATATATATCATCACAGCATTGACATTGTGGTGGAAAATAATGGCCAGATAGGTATGTTTATAACAGGATTGGAAAATCCTAATTTTTTTCACGATCTTCGGCCAACCTTTTCGTTCATTACCAAAATAAAATCATTAGAAGGATAAAATCATTGAATACGTTATGAAGGGACGTCACGGCAAGATGAATTTTAATAATGCTGCTGAATTAATGATAACAGGTATTAAACGACGCTCAACACTTCTCTAGTTTACGAACTCATTTTTACGCACGTTCGTACTCTCACGCCGGCGGTTGTCTCGAAAGCGAATGTCGTAACGATCGCACGTCGATCATGCCGGTTGAGCGACGGCCCTGAGACGGCCGAGGCGAGAATTCCGCGTGAATTCCGGAATGTTTCTACTTGAGCGGTATCTCCGCGCGCGGTCTAAGAGAAATTCCGCGTGCGGTTACTACACGCGTAACACGTTGCGAATACTAATCAGGCTAATGCCGCGAGGCGGGGACCTTCTCGTTCGCAGCTCTGCGAATTCTAGTTCCGAGAAGCCGGCTAAAAGGCGAAAAGAACGTCCACCAGAGCCTACCCGATTCGCCGCTTACCCCGGTTACCATCGTGAATATATCGGGCAAAATGTAATATTAAATAACGAAGGAAGCAGCATCTTTCTACTAACTGTCCACTTCCCGCAGCATCATTTGTCAAAGAACTGATTATTAATTTGAAGTCAATCCGCGGTGAGAATATCAAACAGTCTGTAGTTTTATAATTAGCGACTGTAAAAAAGGGCGGACTTCTGGCGGATTAAGTTTCAAGAGAGAAAGTCAATGTTCAAAATCATATTTCATTAAATTTCGAACAGGCATTGCTTTAATAGAACTTCGAGATTTATGACTCGGTTACAAAAATAGAAAATATCGAAAGCGGAAAAGTTGATGAATCAATAATGATCTCCATTAATGATATGAATAAAAAATTTCGCGAGAAAAATAAGGAGTCGAAGAAATAATACGAAAGTATCTGTACAATGTAATCTTTCAACAATTTAATGGATTGTAAAGGTGTGTTACATACAAATCTATCTGCCAGATGAGATAAAATAATTATCTCACTTCTAAAAAATTGAAATTAAAAAAAAAAAATAAACGTGAAAATGTTACAGTTCGATATTTCGTCGATACGGAAATAAATATTCAATCGTTTTTTAAGGATTCGCCGACTCATCGGCGGATGAGAAATTCGCAGGTTCGCAACGGTAAGCCACACATTTCGCCAAGGTGACTCTGTCAAACCACTAAGATGGCGTCTCAAGATCGGCCTCCCAACGAATATTCCAACCTTGCTCCGCCTTCACCCCGTTACTCACCCTTTCCTCATACTCTCTGTCACTTTACCTCTCTCGCTATCGCTTTCTTACCTTCTCCTCGGAGACCGTCATCGGACTCTGTCTACCTTCGCGTTTACCGAATCAGTCACGCGTGAGTCACGACGAGCATCGACTCTCATTCTACGAGTTTAGAGAAAGAAAAAAAAAGTAACGAGAGGAGAGGACGATTATATTATTATTCAGATCTCAAGTTGCCTCGTATTATTGATATCAAAGTTTCGTTTACGTTGGAAAAATAATGAAAAAAAATAAAGTTTATCAGCGAAAATAAAAGACTTCATTTCTGCATATATGATACCGTCACGATTTTCAATAAATTACATCGAGCATTATTTAATTTGTATCTTTAAGTTAGCGTCAATAATTCTTTTCGGGACAAACGACGTGTCTCGACCATTCGCTGCTCCGATCTGCACGGTCTGGTACACCGAAGTAGGAAGCAATGGGATAGCAAAATTTTCATCGTACGAGTTTACCGAGCAAACAGTTTTAGATCGCGATTTCGTCTCCTGTACTGTGCAGTTTATTCCCGATGAGATAACGCCCGTAACATCGAGTGTCGACGATACCGGTTGAAATTCTGAGCGTCTCTTGTCCAAACATACGCTCGCATGAACCGACAAGAAAGTTATGACGGAACCCGAATGGAATTTCTGACGCAAATTTCAGCTAAATCCCCAACACATCCGCCCGGTTGTAGCGCGACAAATTCATTAAGAGCTAGCGAGATGATACACAACACAAACTAAACGCGCTTCTTACGAGGGTGATAAAAACTTTACCTCTGCGATCAAATTTAAACCCGTTCTGGCCCCAACTTATAATATGGCATCATTTCTCTCGACACGCAAAATTGCCCATGTACAGGATGCTCAATAAATCATATATTTCCTTTGAGCGAAAGATATTAAACGCGTCGATTATGGTTATTTTCGGGTTGTTTTACGACCTGCGTAAAATGTTTGAGTAATAAACGCGTTGATTGCAATTTCGACTTTTCGTTTTAAGAGAAGACATTCGTCTGTCATCTGGCTAGCAAAGGTGCCTCTTTAATGCGGCATATAAAGTTACAAGCTACATCGTTCGTTCAACGCGTGTGAGAACAGCTGCACGATTCGCTATCTTATCGAATGTGACTATCGAATACTTTCTTGGCAGCAGAGAGGAAACGTAAAAACTACGATACAATAGTACATAGTACATACAAGAAATCACAGCAGGAAAACATGAAAAGACATTTTTTTCCATTGAAACAACAATCAATATTTGTTCCACGTACAATTATTCTTTACGTCCCGAGCAAACTTTATCAATATACATCGCTCTACAATACAATAAGTCTAACATTTATAGGAAGTACATTTGAAGGAAGTACAAGCAAAAAATCCCATTGTGATAAATTTAATAATTTAATTATTACGATTACGTTTGCAGATATTTTCCAATAATTTTGATTTTATTTAAAAGTACAATTTAAAAAATGCATAAATATATCATTTTCCTTATATGTGTAGGTAAAATTATTTACTTGAGTTTCACTAAGGAATTTCATTTAATTGGTTTAATCTATATGCTAGTGTAATTTATCTAAAAATCAATTTTATTATTTTTATTATTTATAATATTTATTTATAATTAAAATCAATTTAATTTTTTTTATTATGTACTTTTTTAAATGTCTCTTAATAATTACATTATGATATATCAATATAAATAGTCCAAGAATCATTCGAACCAATGCAATCACGTACATTTTCACCGGAATTTATATAATAGTAATTCATAATAATAACTCCTGCAAAAATTTAAACTTGCGACGCGTTGCTTCATTCTCTCTAACACATCTTAAATATAGCCTTCCATCAATATTTGAAGTATTAGTGACAATATTTAAGGACAATATTCAAAGGAATGAGTTTCCGCAGGCGGAAAGACCAACACCTGCTTCCAAGTACGAGATCAAAGTTGAGGAACGTAAATCAGCGACCACGTTCAAAGTAGAATCAAAATTTGTGTGAGTCACACGCTCGCCATCGAGCAAGGTGGGGCAAGGCTTATCAACTGGCGATAAGCGACAGCATCGAGGAAACGCCGGTGCCGTTGCACGTACTCGTCCCTCAACATGTAGGCGATGCACGTTGAGACTCGTGAAAATCGGTGACCATTCGGCACCGCCCAAATGTCCTTTTTGCGTCGCGGCCTTCCTCGAATACCTGACCGTACGAAATTCGTCCTTGACCATAAGACCAGGTTTCCTTTCAAAAACTTCACGCACCATGAATATCACCGCTCGCCCGTGATTATCACGAAGGTAGTAATCCTTCGGAGGTAGGAAAGAAAGGAAGCGCTAGAAAAAAGGAAGATCTGAAAATTCCATCCATTCTCCTATCCGAAACTTATAAAGTTGTATCTGATAATTGCATACGCGCGTGAAGGGTATCTAATGATGAAAATCCGTGGGTGCCTTTTGCTCGATATTAATTAACTCTCGTTACACACTGGACCCGCAGAGACCTGCAGTACAGGTATGTGAGACGAACGTTTTTACTTCCCACACACCGCAATTATCTCTTGCAAAACAACTTTCTTCACGATATTTTTATACCATGATAATTCGTTACCTTATCTTACGCTTTGCATCACAACCGCGTACTTTTATGCACGTTTTTCCTAAATGAAATCCGATATTGCGTATCAACGTCGTAAAATATACATTCTAAAGACGTATTTGCAATATAGTAATAATTCTTTTTTTTTTAACTGCTATTATTTTTTAGTAATATACATATGTAAGTATATATATATATAATTAAAAAGAATTTTTATACATACACTGAAAAAAGTGATTATATCGTCGGTACCATTATAATTAAAAATAATTTTGTTAGTTTATATTGTATATAATAACATTGAAATTATTAATGAAACAACTACATTATGCTCTCATATTAATAAAATTTTGTTTTATTAATATTGTTATTTCATTAATACTGTTATATAAATAAACAAGATTATTTTCAATTAATAATGCTGTTAATATGATATAATTCTTTTTACTGTGATATTAGGTTAAGTAAAAAGTCATCGCGTTTTTTTAAAAGACATCTATCAGTAAAAACCGCAATTATTATACTTTCTTACCAACAATATAAATATATCTCTCTCTTAATAGAGTAAAGTTTCAGCTTTAAAAATCTCTTTTTTAAATTATACGATACGACAATTTTTAATGGAGTTATGAGCAATTAAAGTCAAAATAATTCTTTTATTTAATCCGCGATAACTCAGTAATCAAAAGTCGTAGGAATATTTAAAAAAAAAACGATTTTGTAGGGAAAGTATCAAGCTTTCACGATAGGTAATCGAAAATTTTCTCAAATTCGTTTTGGACACGTTACAAATCCACAAAGTGAGAAGACAATTTTTCGTCTTTTTCAGCTCGTAGTTTTTGGTGTGTAAAAATTATCAAGCTCATATAAACTTAAAAAATGTGATAAGCTTTTAAAAGTAGAGATTTCAAGCTTTAAAACCCTTTTTTTAAATTTGAATTTCATTCATTATTGACGAAGATATTGTATATACAACTTTGAGCTAAAAAATACGCGATGACTTTTTACTTAACCTAATATAAGGTAATTAAAAAAGCAAAAAAAGATGTTCAGAAACGCTAATTTAGCAATTGACTGCTAGAAAAAAATGCAAATAGTTAGATACTTAAATCACCGCCACGTGCCTTTTTCCCGATCGAATTCATTCGCGTCTCACACGCATTTTTCTCTTCGGGATGCTCTCCGCCTTCTCTTTTACATCTCTCTTCTTTTCGTCTCCGTCTCACCTTCGGTCTGCCGACATTTCCGATATATCTCGCGTGCGGATTAATTCCAGACGAGGACGAGCAAGAGCCGTAGTGAACCAAGAGCTATCTTTAGTCCGTCTTACGAGCGAAAGAGAATCGGTCTCTCGCTCATTGCATCGGTTGGAATAAGACAGCGACCGATACCTCGACGATTGTTATTTTTCAAAACGTGCCCGACGGCCAGTCAAAACCGAATCGATAATCGACAAAAATGCAATACACGAGAATAAACGAGATGGAGAGTTTCCTTTTTAATAAATTCTTTTCCGCGGACACCATCAATCCTTATTTCAACATCACGCACGATTGCAACGACGAATATATATTTTTCTGATTGGATAAACAGAGGATAAATGATCTCAGAAAATTTCAAACGTATCAAGATATATGGTGTGGTCTGAAGCATGCATACATTTTACGGTAGAGAGACTCGTAGCCGATCTTAATCGCTTATTGCTTAATAACAGAATACAGAAGTAACGATATACTTCCTTCGAATTATTATAATTATTGCCAATCCGTCTGTTGTCAAGTATATTATAATATCGTCGTGTTAAAATAATTGATATATCTTGCAATCGTATACTGTTAAATTCATAATGTCAAATTATACTCAATTTATATTGTTTTTAATCATTTCTATAGGTCTGTCGCCAATCTGCTTCTATTCAATATGTCGTTAATTTAATTAGAACAATTGCATTAAACAAATTAACACATTGAACAAATTAACACAAGAAAATGTATTTATTAAATTTGACTTAAAAGTTTATTATTTACTAAGTATATACATCATTATGGACATTCTTTGAAACATATTCTTTGAAATTAATTACGGGAATAGATTGATTTATATTTGGACACATATGAAAGTTAAAAGTAATAAAATGTTATTCAACTCAGGGGATTGAGTTACCATTACTCCTTTGATATTTAATTATGCAAAAGAGGCACACACGACTAGTTATGATTAATTCACATTTCAGTAACTTGGAATTAAAACAACCAATAATCTACTAAGATTATTAAGATATACAATATCTTTCTCGCAAATATAGAGAAACGAATGTTCCAGCATGGAAATTTCCTCTCTTCCACACCCGAGCAACGGTGTGATATAGCGTTCCACTTTCAAGCTATTGATTTACTTATTCCGTTCATCTATAGTCAAACGCAAAAAGCGAAAGACTACATAATTCCAAACATAAACGTGTTTCTCCACAAGACAGATGAACACCGAGTTTAGCAATCGACGAGGAATACTGTCGTTTTTGTCTTACGCGTTCCTACCGTGTGTCCGCTCCGTAAATATTTTGAAGCTGTCCTAGCTAGTAACCATAATTCCGCGTAATTTCGCGGGACGATTAATTTTCACGGCGACGTGCACGAATTAATAATGCCAACGCGAATTCGAAGTCAAGCTCGCGGTGAGTCACCGGTGCCTCGCGCTACGAGGAACATATTAATTCTGCAACGCCCCGAAGAAACGGAATTTCCGACGTTTCTCGAAAAATTACTGGAAAATTTTCGGAATCGGCGTCAGTAACTCTTATAAAGTCTTTTTGTTTTCTTTTACCAAATAATCTGGACTCTTTCCTAAATCTTATCTATCTTTATCTTTACCATACAATTCAGACAAAAATGCATAAATTTGAGACTCATAAATTCTTCTCGAAATTATAATTCCAAGATACGAGCAAGCAGTTTTTCATTTTCTGATTAACTTGTACATAGTTTAGACTTAACTTCTACTGATGTGTTATAAAAGTTGTTCTATAATTAGTTGCAGCTATAATTAGTCACAAAACTGGTTTTATAGCGATAACTTTAAAAGCTGCGACAAAAAATCATCAGTTTTATGATTAATCATATCTAAAAAAAATTAA
>NW_017304543.1:3847757-3857596 GCF_001594115.1 Trachymyrmex septentrionalis
CAGCGATAACTTTAAAAGCTGCGACAAAAAATCAGTTTTATGATTAATCATATCTAAAAAAAATTACAATTTTTACATTATTATCAAGTAAGATTAAACGTCTCTAAACCACAAGTTAATCAAAAAATAAAAAACCATGTCTGATTTCTAGCTATAATTAATCACAAAACTGATGGTTTTTAGTGTAATAACTTTAAAGTTATTACAAAATCATCACTTGAGTGATTAACCATAGCTAGAAAAATACAATTTTTTACATCACTAACAAATAAGATTAAGTCTAAACCACAAGTTAATTAGAAAAATCAAGCTTGATTTCTAGCTATGGATAATCGCAAAATTGATGGCTTTTAGTGATACTTGTAGTAAACTTAAAAAATTATTCACTACAGAATTAGCAGTTTAATGATTAATCATAGCTAGAAAAATACTATTTTTACATTGCCATCAAATTAAATCTAAGTTAATCAGAAAATAAAACATCGGAGTTCGATTTAAATCGAAAGATTTTTCTCCAGATTCTAGCAAAAGGAAGGAACGAAAGAACGTTTTAAATCGAGGTTAGAGTTAACCGACGTTGGAGGAACCGGCCCTACGGTGCGTGGAAGGGCCGGTACGCATCTGGCACTTGCACCTGCATCGCCGCGGCATTCGCGAGACCATCTTCCAAACTTTCGATTCTTAACACTGCGAAGGAACAACGACAGAATGAAAGAAAAGCGCCGAATCATTCGCAATAAAAAAAAACCGGATTCATTCATTCCAAAAATGTTTCGAATAACAAGTCAAGCCGTTAAACGAACGAAATTTATTTTCTCGCATCTTTTACATTTCCTTCCTCGACGAGAATGATAAAAGAAATTTATTATCGTATTTTTTCGGAGCTTATTCTCTCGATACGATAAACTTTGAGCTTTAATTTTTACCCTTTGTTGCAATTAAAATCTCAGCGGCGCACAATTTTGTGTTCCAAGTTCCCGAATTTTGAGTCTCTCGACGAACTCGGACTTCTCGGAACTCGAGATCCGGAGGCGGAATCAATCCACAGCATGGACCGAGAAGGAAAATTGGGTTAGCAACGAGCGGTAAGGTGATCGGGGGCTTCGGCGAGAAAAACAAGATTTAAATACCGCTTTAAAAGCAGTTGTAAGAACGGGCCGCTTAAATCGCGAAGCTTAAACCGGGAAGCGAGGCAGGCACAACGCCAGGAATAAAAGGAGCCTCCCGAGGGGAGGAGGCTCGTAGACTCACGTAAATCAGTCCGGAGTAGTATCGGTCCTTGAGGTTATGCAGAACGGAGGCCTCGTTGAGACAGGTAAGCTCCGCCATGTCCTCGACCTTATCGAACTTGGGCGGATTCATCTTCTGTATATCGTCCTTGGCGACGAGTACGCGCTTGCCGGTCTCCGCGATCTCCACCTCGACCTCGTCGCCGCGCTCGCCCTTGATACCGGCGGCGACGAAGCCCTGCGTCTCGTGTGGCACCCACACCAGCTTCTTCTGCGTCCATTCCGCTTGGGTGGCCGGATCGTTGAAGCTGTTTCTGTCGACCGACAAGATACGCAGCTCCGGATCGGACCGGTCTACCCTCGAGTCCACGTCCGCCATCTTTGTTTAGCGAGCGCGCAACACGACGCGGCAAAGGTGCTGCTGCTGCTGCGGACCTGCCCCTTGTGCGTCCCCTATACTTTCTCTCGTCCCTTGTGTGTGTGTGCGCGTGCGTGTGCGCGCGCGCGCGCGCACCGTTATCCGTTACCTCGTTCCACGAACGCGCGCGCAACGTCCGCGACTACCCGCGTATCGTACTCGCGTACGCGACACGATCGACTCGAAGTCGAGCCTGACGACGACAACGACGACGTGCGACGACGACTGTCGCTACCAGCTGTCGCCACGATGCGCGACCAACGACGAGTGCGCGACGGCGGCACCAACACCACCGTCACTATCAAATACTACACCACCACCACTGCCGTCACTACCACTACCACTGCCGCGACGACGGACGGACTCGCCCTCCGTGCTTTCGAAAAATGTTGTCGCACCGGCGACGATAGATCGCACATGTAACAAGAATCGCGAACGATTTGTGTGGGCGCGAGCTTCTTTCTCTCGTAACGAATTGCTCTCCCCTTTTTCTTCTCTCCCGTTTGCCTCGTTTCTTCTCGACTCACGTCTCAACCGCGCCGATCACAACTGCCGCCGATCCTCGTCGAGCGTGACCGCCTCCGGCACCGCGCCACATTCGTCTCTTCGTTCCCCACTTCTTTCTCGATCGACTCGCACGCCCCAATCCGAACGTTCCTTCCGCTCTCGAACGACTTCACTAGACACTAGGAACATATGGATTTTCATCTAATTTTAGGTTTCAACCAGGCTCGATTTATCGAACTCGAATCGAGACTGAATAAATCGATTGATTGCAAAAGAATTTTTCCAAATATTCGATTTATTTGAATTTTGGACTATTTTAACTGACCTCAACCACCGACGAGACACTATTAAAGGCCGTCAACTCTGGACAAATTTTCGGTGGCATAAAAAGTCGAATGCGAGGGGAATAATTGACTGTGATTCATCCATTTCTTATGGCTTAAGGCTGAAAAACCTACTGCAGATCCGGACTAATTCGTTCTTGTTCAAGATCGTTTAATGTCTTAAGATGCTAATACAGCCCTCTGATTGGTTCGTGACATCTTTAAGACTGTGCTTAAGGTCTGTTCTACAATAGAATCATAAGCGGCAAACCGTAAGAAATTAATCAATCATAGTCGATTATTCTTCTCACACTTAACTATGATTGGCCAATTTCTTATGGCTTACGACTTGCGACCCTATTATAGAACAAGCTCGAGACAGCCTTGAATATTAGAAGAATCAACTGCTCTATATCTTTAATCTTCCCTTTCACGTATTTTAAAGAAAGAATAATCAATTCTATTTATGTTAATAAAATATGATAAAATATCACTCGATAAATCAATTGTTAGAAATTGCTTTTAATGTTGATTATTCAAACTAAATTTAATCAGACACGAAGAATTTTCAGTCATCGTCCGTAGAGAACATTGCTTCACGTTACTTCATGTTGAACTATTTATAAATCTGTTTTCTGTAGCTGAACTAATGTACACTTTTAGAACTTAAAGTGAGATAGGTATATTATGTTTGATATTTGACGAAAGATAGAGAGTTCTACTGCAATCAAGTGCAGAAATAAATAAACGAACTATGTTAATTCATGACGTCAGACCTGTCCAACTACTCGCCACTCTCGCCACTAGTTGCATTGGCACAGTCACTGAGTGCAGAATATTTTTCAAGTTTTTAACGATAATTAATCTATTAGTTGTGATCCTAACAAATATTATTAACTTAAAACGTATTTATTTGACTCACGCATTGTTTTCATTAAATTATTGGTCGTTTTGAATCTATATCTCGGAATACAATCGATTTCTCCTCTTAGCAATTATAACATTTCCATAAATTAGTTTTCTTGAAAAATATTTATTTTTATAACAAAAATACTTACCCAAGCAGAACATCGAATCATTATGATAGCAAAATAATGTCAAAATGACGATTGAAAGTCATTTTTCAATAATTTCCAATTCATTTAATTTAATATTATTTTGATGTTATCGTGACTTGTTGTTCTGTTTGAGTATATGGCTGAGATTGTAAAAGAAGTGAGTGAAGTGTTTAATAGACCTGCTGATCTCCTCAGCATTTTTGCATTTGCACACGAATGACATCAAAGCGATAATTTCTTACAGCTGCAATACTCTTATCATAGAAATTATTATCTCGAACAACTGTAAAAAAAATATCGAGTAAACATTAAACAAAATTTACACTATTATGTAGTCCTATTCTACGTAATTTTCAAATACAAATTTGAAATCGTCACGATGCAAAATATTATATGTGTATAATGTTAACCGTATATTTAATTTAATTATTTAATATAATAATAAACATAAAATATTTAAAATTTTATATAAATTAATTTTATAATTAAAAATAAATCAGCTGTTAATTTGATTGCAAGTCGATATCGAAAATATTCTAGAATAAAAGTTGAATTCTTGACATTCTCTGTGTCTTTTCGCCTTACCACTTTGTCGAAAATCTGTTTTTATCGGCTTATATGATTCTCTGGACGTAAACAATTCTGTCGTTACCCCGCGTTTACAAATCCAATAATAATTATCCCTCTTTTAACAATTTCCGCATTTTTATCTTTCTATTAATGTGTGAACACATCATAAAGATTGTATATAAACGATTAGCTTAGTTTTTCTTCCGTTTCATGACGTTACTACGTATGAATGTAGATATCAGCAGATATATACGAAGTCATATATATAAGCGTCTCACGAAAGCGAACTCAGTTAACTCAGCACACGTCGATCAACGCTGATCACAGTTAGTAGCCAGCAGGATGTCGTATGGCGCCATAAATGAAGGCATTCATGATTATGCGAAGCAGAATAATGTAAGTAAAAAACAAAGTGTCCGGGTCTCTTTCACTATTTGATTCTTCCTAGGTAGAAATACGGAAGTCATAATATTTAAAATATAGAATTATAATAATGCCATGGGGTGCGTTCCGAGTTACGCATGATGTATTTTTTTATCTTTCTTTATTATTTGATAAACAACAACGACAAACATTACATCATGCTTTTCACCCGTAACTTGGAACGCACCCATAAAGACACCATTATGATTTTGTTCGGCATTTATAAATTTGCTTATAACCAGAGACTCGGACCGAAATTATGGATACATTAAATACGGTCCGATGGTACCCAACTTTCAATTTCGGCTTCATCGGTTTCATCTCAGTGATAATTCATCTTTTAGTGATAACGGTGACTGTTATATAGTTATCGAGTATATATAATTATCGAATTCGAAACAAACCCAGTAACCGTACGGTAAAAGAAATTATTATGGAACCAAAAGTTGAATTTAGCCTCGGACTGTTATCCGGAGCGAATTTTTTCAGTTGGAGCCTCCACTTACAAGTGACACATAAAATCCCGTTATTCAGAATGCGCTTACAACAATGTTAGTACCTTAATATACTATACTTTATCATACGCATATTTAAAATTTTTGAGATAAAAGCGCGTTCAATACAGGCCGTTTTAATATAAGCTATCTTACGATATGTATTATTTTACGATATTATAATTAATTTTTATATTATATTATGTATTATCTTACGATATTATAATTCTATGTTCTATCTAGTCCCATAAATTAATATGATATTATAAAATTAACTGGCGGTGTGAATTTATTCAATTCATTATTATTCATTGTTAATTATTGTTATATAATTTAAATAATAACGTCCATGAAAGCATGTAAATTGATTGTCATCCTTATCGCACGCGCGGGGAAATATTGTACATAGAATATGTCCTAGAGGAAATTTGCGTCCTTGAGACATTTCCAATGACAGAAAGGCAGTAAATTTACGTTATATTTCGTGGAGATCATTCTAAGTTAAGTATATGATTACTATAGGCCATTATCGTCGATCTACGAAGCGACACGCTTACGAAGCCAACTAACGCAATGAGAAAAGCTATGTATGAAGCGCAAGTTGGAGATGATGTTTTTGACGAAGACCCTACAGTAAAAGGTAGCGAAAAAAATTCGATTTTAGATTTTAAATCGAAAAGTTCGTTAAATCGTGTATGTAATTATGTAATAAAAAAAAAATATAAATATTATCTGATAAAACAGCATCGCTAAATATTATCTGATAAATCAGCGTCAATACGATGGTAACAATCTAATCCACTTAACAATTCAGTAGGAAAATAAGCATCGTATACTGCCGGCTTTACTTTCCTATCTAAAATCATTTTTTTCAAGCTTCGCGTAATCAATTTTATTTTTTACAAAAAAATTATTTCTGTCAAATAGAGACTTGCTAGTTTGTTTGTTTAAAATACCAAATTTTTACAATAATATTCTCGTTTTATTCACTTTTATGTTTTAATATATTGTTAATATATAATTAATATATAGTTAATATATAGTTTAATATACAGTTATACTAGATTTTATTTACTTCTATATATTATTAGTTGTTTTACTTTTATATATTATTGGTAAGTTACCATTTTTTTTAGAATTACAAAAAAAGGCTGCGACATTGGTTGGAAAGGAAGATGCGCTTTTCGTTAGTTCTGGTACAATGGGAAATTTAATCGCTGGTAAGAGCTTAAATCTCATATCTTCTTTTAAAATCAAGATTAAAAGAGAGAGAGACTAATGAATTTATTTTTATTCATTTAATTGATTATGAGAAATATGGGGAAGATTCTTTTTATATATTATAATTATAAAATTAATCTCTATTTTTTGTTAGGATTCTAAATGAAATCCATCATGATAATAAGTAACGGGCAAAGTAAGAGTCAACACGTTTCTTTGAAATTAACAAAAGAATATATTTCAATTACAATATACATAACGTTATGTAATTTTACCTTTGTTAATTGAAATATATTCTTTCGTTAATTTCAAAGAAACGTATTGACTCCTACTTTGCCCGTTACTTATTATCATTTGGTTTGTATAGAAAGAGTCCTTTGATTTGTTACTTATTGAAATCCATCATATTAGAAAAGGTTTCCCTAATAATATAATACCCGTGTCACACTACGCATTGAAGATTGAGGATTGCAAATTAAAGATTAGAATTTGACCAATCAGATAATTTTAATTTTAATTCGTTTTGCTCTGATTGGCTGAATTCTAATCCTCAATTCGCAATCCATAATCTCCAATGTGTAATGTAACACGGGCATAAACGCATTTCGTTCAAAGAAAATTTTATGCTAACCGTCTTTTTTCTCCTTCCAGTTATGAATCATTGCGATGTACGTGGCAGCGAAGTGTACTGCGGAAACAAATCGCATGTGTTTCTTCATGAACAAGCTGGTGCGGCGCAGATAGCTGGAGCGAGCTTCCACATTTTGCCTAACAACGATGACGGTACGTTCGATCTAAAGACACTCGAGAGTGCGATTCGCGCGGATCGGATACACGAACCGATCTCGAAGCTAATCATGGTAGAAAACACAATAAACGGAAAGATCGTACCTCAATCATGGATTGAAAAATTGGTGATAATAGCGAAAAAGCGTAATCTTAAGATGCATTTGGATGGCGCTCGACTGTGGAATGCCTCGATTGCGTCGGAGATCTCGGCGAAGGATATAGTCGCTCCATTTGATTCGGTTAGTTTTTGCTTGAGCAAAGGATTGGGTGCTCCTGTCGGATCCATGCTCTGCGGAAGCAAGAGCTTCATTGCTAACGCGAGAAGAAGGCGCAAGGTATTAGGTGGTGCGATGCGACAGGTCGGCGTGATCGCGGCCGCTGGACTCGTCGCTCTGGAGACAATACCACGACTAGTAGAGGATCACAGAAGAGCATGGATTATCGCGGAGACGATCAATGATTTAAATTCTAAAATATTTACTGTAAATATGAGGACCGTGCACACCAATATGGTATTCGTGAATGTGAATACCGACAGCGGCATTTCCGCTGTGACTCTCATGAAGAGGCTCCAGCAAGTGAATGACAAAGTGGATGATCCCTGTGAAGACGATAAGATTTTAATCAGATGTCTGGCTGTCACGGAAAATTTGCTTAGAATTGTTCTTCATTACGATATCGATGATATGATGGTCCATAATGCTAAGCGTAAATTAAAATATGTCATCAAGGAATTGGATCCCCAAGTAACAATTTAAATTTTTGACGAAGTTTTTTAAAAGCAATAAATTAAGAAACTTTATTTACTTTGACATATATACTAAAATATTTCTATATTAAATAAAATATTTTTAATGGCTGAACTTTTGATATTGATAATAGCATACATAATTCTCTTTCAAAATTTGCTAAAAATATAAATTATAAATTAAAAAAAAATAAATTAGAAAATGTATTGTGGTTTTATTGTATTATATATATATATATATATAATAAATAAAAAGTCACGTTACAATTTGAATAAATACCGAATAATTGTATCTTGAAACATAAACATTCCTAAATAAAATTTTCATATATATATCTATTAATCAAAGTATCTAAATTTCTATTAATTAATTATATCAAAAAGTATTTGATAATAAAATTCCATAAATCAAATATTGTATTGAAATCTTCTTATTTATTTTCTTTATAATACTCGTTTCCACAAAAATTTTCTTAAAAGCAATCTTACCGATGATGGGCGTAAGCGTAATTATGGAGGTTGTTAACTTTGAAACGCATCATTAACAGGTTCATCATCATCCTCATCTTCCTCGCCCTCGCTTTCAAAGGTATTATCAGGAATATCGTATAGTCGAATCATAGGCTTATTTGGATCCTTCATTATCAAATATTTGCCATCCTTCTGCTTCATGCAAATGTCGATGATACATCTTAGGATGCCCCATGCGTTGTCCATATTCAAATTAATTTGCGTCGCAAATTCATTCGGTTTGTACTGTTGAGTACCAAGAATCACGTGTTTGCTCGAGTCTCGCACTATGGCGCGTGATACATATCCGAATTTCAGCTGATCCGAACCGGCTAGTAACGCCTGAACCGTCCATTTGGCGAGTTTACAGGCGTTATTGCGCAATTCGTTAGCCAAAACCGCGCCACGTTGTGTGTCTAGCTTCTGACGCCATTCGACTCCATTAGCTAGCTTCGAATCCCATTCGTTCAATGCTTTGATCGTCAGGAATTGGTTTTCATTATTTGGACCTTGCATCACAGCATCGTGCTCGCATCGGGCGACAAGGACTATGCCATTGTTAAGATCCCACTTACGATAACGATAAGCCACACTGGCCACATCGCTCTCCTCTTCCTCTGCAATGAATGGATTACCTTCCTCAAACTTGTATCGTGATTCATTTGACTTGAGCACCTGCTGTGAGAAATTGTGATTAATGAAAGTCGCCTCAAGAGCCAAGTTTCTGGGTGAATTCAGCGAATTGCCGTCGTCCTGTGGCGGCTCGACGCTGGTCTCATTTACAGTCAAAAGATCAAATTCGGTGTTATCTCGTTTATCAAAGAATAGCTTGTCGCCAATCTTTTCAATTACGATGTCCCACGAATAATTACTACGTGTACAGCACATGATAGTAGCCAAGATTGCATCAGTGGCATATACATTGCCCTCAGTTTTCGACAATTTTCGAACTATTGGATCATCGGTAGTTGTGACCGTGTGGAAAATACGATCAATTCTCTGCAGTGGTTTCTCGCTCTTGACATTCACGCGATCGTACGTTTTGTCATAATATTCAAGCGAGCCGCAGCATGATATATCTTCGCCATCTTTCACGCCAGGCAACGAAAGCTTAGCCAATCGGGGAAAGTCCATTTCTTCGATAGTTATCCAGTCAGGTCGCACTGTTACAGAAGCATCTCGGATCTTGATAGGCGGCTGATTCTTATGATTGCGCAGACCTTGCTGTCTACCCCAACGCTTTGTTTGTCCTTTGCGCTCCCGTTCTCGCAATTTGAGCTTTCCTAGCTGCTGCATCTGGCTCAATGCACCACGCTGACCACCGCGACCGCGCAAATTGCGCTGATTGTGACGAAAGCGGCCACGTTGATACGGCGGTTTCTGCACACGAGTGGTGTCCACCAAATGGAAGGTGGTTTCATCTTCATCGTGATAATAGGCATATTGACTGCCTGAACCAAACTGCGATGTATATTTGTCTACAAAAATAGTTAAATATTATTAATGTTATATATATATATATATATATATATATATATATATATAATTA
>NW_017304543.1:3857925-3872979 GCF_001594115.1 Trachymyrmex septentrionalis
AGAATTTTATCTAATATATCCAACATTTGACATATATACATCTGTCAAACCTTGTTCCAGTCATAAGATTAATTCAAATAAAATCTGTCTTCATTTAATGACGATAAAGACATATGTGACGCAAAACGAGGCTCCCAGCCAAGTCCCCGGAATCAGTCTCCCGATCTTTGAGGTTAAGCGCACGTGAACGGTCGGCAAAGCGAAATACGTACTTGGGAACTTTTTGTCCTGGAAAGCAGGCGTAGTCCAGTCGGAGATCTATGGAAAACAGTAAACCGATAGGTAAGCGCGATTTATAGGACGAAATTAAAGTTGGAATAAGTCTCGCAACACTCACCTTGCCCAATCTGTCGCCTTTCGAAAATGGCTGGTAAGGAATGTCCTTAAACTGATCCGGCAGTTCGGAGGGACCCCAGCCGTCCGGATTGTGCTGGATCGCTGGTGCCTGGAAGTGCGCCGCCACTTCCTCCTTCTGGACAGGGTCGTCCAGCACCACTACGTCTACGTCCGTCATGCTGATGTTTAGTTAAATTTGTCACATCGATTCAACTCGACGTCAAGTCACTCGGTATGACTGACCAAACCAACTCGAGGCACTCCACCGTGACTCTATCGTCACCACTGCCGGAAATCCTGTCCGCGCCATCTTCCCTGCTTGCTGCATTGTATCGCAGTGCTGTCAATCCATTTATCCATGAAAGTGGCAACATTGAAATCATTAGGGCGACTTTGATTAACTCTGGACACCGACGATACTATTAAAGACCGACATCCTTACGAGAGTTCGCGTCCTTGTGGATATTGAAGTAATTAAGAGTTAAAAACTGATAATATTGTACTAATATAATTATTTATTAGTTTAGTATTTATGCATTTAGAACTCAATAATACTCGATTTTTCTTTAAAATTATAATTTTAGTGTTATCGTCAAAGTTGGATTATCAACAGAGATAATAACTGTAGAGAAAAAATTGTAATTTTTCTACAATATATAAGATATTATTGCTTTACAAGTATGCATATTTATTTATGGAACATTTATGTAATAAAAAATCATGAATTTAATAATGTATGAGCCAAATATTTATGTTAATAAATTTATATCAATTGTTGATAATGTCAGCGTTTTTCAATTATCTCCGGGCCCTTGGGGCCCTTTTTATATCGTCGAAAATTTGCCCAGGGTTGACGGTCTTTAATAGTATCTCGTCAGTAAAATAACAGGAAAAAAACCGGTATAACCTCTCTCAGGTTTCTCTCTATCCGGATTGAACTCCGATTAATGTCCAAAATTAGTTTTAATCTCGATTTAACTTTTTATCTTTTCTTAAAAAAAAATAAATAAATAAAAAAAAGAAAGATAATTAAATAGAAATTAAAATTAATCTACGTAATAAAATGAAATGCTATAATTGTGACAATTGATATACAATCGATTTCAAGAATTACTTTTGATATTTATATAAAACATTCAGGAAAAAAGTTAAAAAAAAATATAATATAGAAAAAAACCATTAAAATAAACAAAGTTATTCCTTTTAATTAATACAAATATACGTAGCCATAAAAATTTATTCTTCAAATATTACTACATAATAAATTTAGATTATTATTATTTTATGTTTATACTGTCTAATTTTGTATACTTTTTAAATATTTTGCGTGAAGTTTATTTCAATTAATTTTTTTACAAAATTTGAAACTTGCGCATCTTTATCAATATCTAGTTGATGGAATCCCTTTACTCCATCTGATCTTGCCTCTCGAAACTATTGGCTTCTGTTATTCAATAGTGTCAGTGATTGTCTTGCGAAGAAAATTTGGAGTTGTGTTACGAACTAAACATATAAGTAAATACATTAACTATTTATTAACACGCGTAATGTAATATATTTTAAATGTAATGCTGTTTATCCATTTATGAATGGATGAATATATATTCGAATCGCTTTAACCTATTTCGAATGGATCTAACCAACAAATGTTATTGCATTTTATTACATAAGAGATGATTAATTTTCATTCTAACGAAATTTAACACATATAAAAAAATTATAATTTAGAATTTGTGATCTCGATGTGTAATTGAGATCATTTGGATAATTCACGCTTGTTGCGCAAAAAAGAAGAGTTACTTGTTGACAGTAAAAACATATAGATACAGAATTCTTCCCCAAAATTGTGTGACTTATTTTTTAGGCAATCATGTTGAGGTCACGTCTCATTAGTGTGCCGAAAGTTATTAAACGTAACATTAGCACCAACGTTCCTGCTTTGCAGAAAGCAGTTGATCCCATACAGCAGCTCTTCATTGAAAAACTTCAGCAATATAAATCAAAAAGCGTGTAAGCATACTTTTTAATTTAATATTTTTAGGAAAATATTTTTGAAAAAAAGATTATTTATATTTTGAACAGAAAAAGAATATAATTAAATTTTTAGTGTAAAAGAAACTAAAGAACTGCCTATGTTCATCTTATCTATGTTTGTTCATTGTTGTATTGTTCTGTTTAGAAAAGACAACAGTATTAATTAGAATAACTTGAAAAAAAAAAATATATATATATATGTCTCTAATTAAAAATAAAATTAAAGGAGTTAAAAAATATTTTACATAGCTGCGAAATATCAATAATTAGATGGAACTAATAAATCAGATTCATTAAATATTGAACTAATATTTTTATGTTATGTCAAGATAATATGTATAAAATAAAGAATGTTAAATGCTATAAAAATTTTTTTTTTATTTAAAGAAGTGGGAAATTAGTTGATCCCAGTCCGGATATTATAAAAGAACGAGATTCTGAATTAGAAAAACTTAACAACCAATATGGTGGTGGTCCAGGAGTAGATATGAATCAATTCCCTCAGTTTAAATTTGTTGGTAAGTTACTTATAAAACAAATATGTCTTTCAAATGTTTGTTTTAAATTGAAAAGTTATTACAATTTTACCTACATACAAATATGAACATATAGCAAAACAATTTAATGTATATTGTACTTTATTTCAGATCCACCTGTGGATATGGGTATTAAAAAGTGAACATGTATGTAGTGATATATATCATAGGACATTCATGTATTGTTGAACTATTAAATATTAAGTCATCTTAAAAATATAGCTGTAAATTATATAATCTGGGTTTTTTTAACCTAAACAGTCCAAAACAAAACAAATTAATAAATTTAGTGATAAATTATCATAAAGGGAGGAAACTTTGATTTAGTTACTAGCTCGTAAAAAGTTTCGTGTTATCTACTATCTCTGCTAAAATATTCATTTTACATTTCGTGGCTATAGATTTACATATATTTACATAGCTTGTGACTTCATCTCGTGTAATTAAATTATCGTATTCGCCTGAGCAAGAACATAACAAGTTCATGTTGTCTCGTTTGATTTCCTTACACTTTCGGCATTGTAGATCTTGTAATACGTAAGCCATACTTTTACGATTCAATTTATCAATTAGTGAAAATTCTATTTCTGTATTGTCGTAAGATGCATCACAGTTAGGACATTTCCACATGAACCTATAATAATAATAATAATAATAATAATAATAATAATAATAATAATAATAATAATAATAATAATAATAATAATAATAATAATAATAATAATAATAATAATAATAATAATAATAATAATAATAATAATAATAATAATAATAATAATAATAATAATAATAATAATAATAATAATAATAATAATAATAATAATAATAATAATAATAATAATAATAATAATAATAATAATAATAATAATAATAATAATAATAATAATAATAATAATAATAATAATAATAATAATAATAATAATAATAATAATAATAATAATAATAATAATAATAATAATAATAATAATAATAATAATAATAATAATAATAATAATAATAATAATAATAATAATAATAATAATAATAATAATAATAATAATAATAATAATAATAATAATAATAATAATAATAATAATAATAATAATAATAATAATAATAATAATAATAATAATAATAATAATAATAATAATAATAATAATAATAATAATAATAATAATAATAATAATAATAATACACCTTTACTGTATAACTTTATCTAAATATCATATATAATATTATTTTGTAATATAATATAATATTTTCATATTTAACGTACTTGTTATTTTCATTGGTGAAATATTCATCTTTACAAAGATCAATATCTCTCGTGCGATTGCATACTTTGCATATAACTTGTGGTAAAACAAGAGAAATACACGGTTCCTTCCACTCAACATTATCGCTATAACTGCCGACTCCAATTAATCGTAAAAGATTTGTTTTTAAGTTATAAACCTCATGCTCTACCTCTTTATCCAGAGATAAAACCTGAAATTTTCACAAGATAATCTTTAATATCTTGAACAATTCAACAATTCAACAATTCACAAATATTGTTGGAAAATTTATAAAGTAATATTACCTTGCATACTGCTTTAATTAATTCAAGTGCAGGATTGATTTTTGTACTTTCTTTTCCATTCATATTCAAATTAGGATATTTCTCGAGAGTTAATGTCTTTTCCGTCAAGTTCCGATGTATCTTTTGAGCTATTCTGCAAATAATAAATATGCCTTTCAAATTTTTTCAAGCACAAAATATCAATATTAAATTTATCTCATTCTTTTTATATAAAGCTTCATATTATTTTTAGAAAAAATTTTACTGTAAAATAGATAAATATATACTTGAACAATCTTTGAGATATTTCTCCTGATATCAATTTTTTTGCAAACTCGGCTGTATTTTCCAATGCACCTAAACCAAGTGGTGCTATAAACGATTGGCTTTGGCTTTGTCTTCTTCTCGGCCTTATAGTGTTATTAGTTTCATTTTCAATCATACACTGATATACTGCACGTACATATCCTGCTACTACCGCATTAAAACTTGCTTGACATCCTGCTTCTGTAGGCAGGCATTCCATCAAACTCCAATTCATGATTAGAAGCTAAATAAAAATAATTCAATAAGTAGAAAAATATCGTCAAAGCATTATCAGTGCAATTTCTACAAATGTCTGTAAATATGCTTATTTTTTTACCATGTCATCGTTATCATTTTCAGTATTCTCATCATCTCCCGTATCATCTTTAGGTGACTGTCCTTTAATACCAGCATGATTGTGCTGTTGGAAAAATCAAATATGTAATCAAAATGTTACACTAAACATTTCATGAATCAAATAATTGATGAATTATACCAAGTCAAGCCATACTAGGTATTCCCAACATTGTTCACAAGAAATATCAATACTGTGAAACAGCTCTTTGTTTTGTATGGTTTGAACAACAAACTCTATATAGCCTAAAGCATCGCTCACAGATCTTTTCTTTGTGCATACAATAATCTTATTAAAGTTTGCGAAAACTATAATACAACCTAACGTTTTGAATTGCGCTATTAATTGTATATATAACTTTTTCATATAAGTATGTAAAGTACGGCGGAGAGCAGGATCATAAAGTAAAGCGTTTGAAGACCTCAGCCACCTGGAATCATATGAATATGTGCATGCGTGTTTATATAACAGAATAATATATAATTAGATAATATAATTAATAACAATACAAATAATAATAGCGTACCGATAGAAATGGATCAATTGATAATCCGCGAATGTATTTTTATATAGAGATACATCAAGCAACCATGTGTTTACCATGTTTCGCAATATTTTAAACGATGGATTGCATAAAGTGATTTCGTCGTAGCTGGGAATAACTGTTGCAGCATCACTACCCATTGCCATGTCCTATTGAATAATTTAAATAATTACAATATATTGTACAATTTAGAGAAATTATTGCAAAGGAATTTTTAAAAAGTACTATTAATTAATTTAGAGGGGTGTATTTTTTTAAACAAATTTTAAATATATATATAATTTTCGAAAGATGTATAAAACTGACCTGGACGGATGGACGCTGTTGATTGTGAAATGCTACAAACGTACTAGTTCCATCTATATCGTGAATATGATTGTATTGCAACAGTGCACTGACCGCTAAATAATCTACTTCCAACTGGACGCAAACACTAGAATATGTGCCTGGGTTGTTTGCAGCGCAGCTCGAACTTTCCTCAAAGTCTGTCAGTAGCCTGTTATCGTCATTCTCGCTGCCACCTAAATCGGGTTTCTCCGTGGGCGAGCACCATAGCACAAAATTATTCCTGTATAAATTTCTAGCGTAAAATAAATCGGCGCCAAAGAGTGAAGTATCCGCGGGTATGTTGCCAATGGGTGCGTGGAAATATCGGCATTGTTCTGCGATTAATTCGACAATCTGTTGACTCTTCAGGTAGTGACTGATCATCATTTTCGCGCCAATCTTCTGCCATTCTAATGTGCTGTATAGATTCTCAACGTCTCGCACGTGCGTGCTGATAAGAGGGAAATCATTGAGAAGTGGCATTTCGGTAGTTAACATAGTCTTGTCGAGAGCAGTTTGATTAATAATAATTGTAGCACCGTGCTTTTCATTCTTATATGTCGTTAAGGCTGCTTGCAACGTACGACACACATGTTGAAAGTTTGTTTCAGCTTGTACCATAAACTGCATAATTTCAGGCAATTCACTTATACTGTCTTCGCCATTTGTTTCCAATATTGCTTTACGTTCGTTCGTGTATAATATATTCATGTTTGGTAGTTGATTAGAAACTACTGAATCTAAGACGAATATGTGAGCCCTCCTGCTAGCGCTTAAAAATAAACCCCACAATGCTCTTTGACGGTTTGAACTCCAATGATGATAGAGAAATATGTAGTTGATCGACTCAGTTCGCTTGAGATAAGGATGAAAAGCGATACTCTTGTATTCCAATTGATCCAGAGTAAAAGTATCGGCACCATCTGCCACTTTACGCATAACACGCGGATCGACTATGCATACGCATCCCAACTGCAATATGGCTCGAAATTCCAATGACATTTGCGTCTCGTAGATTCCTTCAATTTCTGGTTTATTTAAGTCTTCCAGAAGCTCCCGACTATGCTCTTGAAATAGAGATTCTGGTAGAGAATATTGATACAGATTGTATATCGGGCGAGAGCGTGGTAAAGATCTGAAACTTTTTTTCCAGAGCTCGTTAGGTCCTGGATCGGGTCTTGCTTTGCGGGTATTTACGTAAAATATGCGGGGTACTACGAGACGTACTTGATGCAGCTGTGTGTCGACCAGTATCCACAATCGAAACATGCCGGGTTCACCGGTTTCCAATAGCTGAATGATTTCCCACGGAGTTTCCAACAATTTCCTTTGAGCGCGTCTTAAAAAGCCAGTCATGGTAGATGTATTTGTATTTCGTATAACTCCCCAGCCAATTCCGTCGCTTTCGTCAGTTTTACTTCTCTTTTTCTGGTGCTGATTTCTTTGTTTAGCCTGGAAGGCCCACTTTTTCTTGTGAAACTCCAACCATTTAAGCCTCTCTTCTTTTGTTTTTCCCATGGGAGGAGGTGAACCCAAAGCTTCTTTCCAACTTTTCGCTCTGATTGTCTCATCTTCATCTGAATGCTGTCTTTTCCTCTTGTTAATAACCGACATTGAGGTCGTGAAACTAGTGGACGGTCCTGCGAGATCTTCAATATCACAGGGCTCTTCGGTGCTGTTCGCATGAGAGGTGTTTTTATCTACTACAGAAAATATATCTGTGATCTTTTTCTGACGATGAGACGAACTTTTCTCCATCACTTTCTTATGTAACCATGATGGATGCTGTACTCGTGGAACTGGATTCGGTAAGCCTTGCATCGCCGCTGGTATAGTGATTATTTTTTGAATAGCGCTCCCGAGTCGTTCAATGTAATAGTTCCAATCTAAAATATCTCTTATATCCTCACTGTACAAAGTAGGATCCTTCAACCACTTTTTCAAGTAATGTCTTCGCACAGCCGGTTCTGATTGAAAAATAGCCAACGGTATCGCGCGCTCAGTAACTGGTGCGCTTTGCGGTTTATTTGCTATAACATATCTACAAGCTAAACCTGCATCTTTAACCATTTCATCGCCTAAGAATTCGGCTAATCTTTTAGCCGTAGAAATCGACGTGGATTTCTGTGCACCATATTCTTCCAATTTACGCGACATGGATTTGTTTTCGGATATAAGTTCGAACAATTCGGAATCAGGCATATTCGCACATTTACTGTACAGTAAATCCAGCCAATAATCTGCGTCCTTTGCGACTGAAGCGTAACATTCTTCCAATGTGTTACCTTTTAAAAAGGATTCAAAAACAGAAGCTTGAAAAATTTTTATCAGTTGCAATTCACCTCTTCTTTTTACTTCAAATCCTTTTAATTCGGCTAGCGAACCGTCGAAATTAAAAACTGCGTATCGTTTTTTTAATTTCTTTCCTTCTTCTTTTGCAGCGGGTAACACCATTGCTAGATATGGTCCATCAACTTCAAAAAATATAGAATTTTCACTTTTGATTTCGTACGTTAAATTATCTTTATCCACAAGCTCATGATATACTTCATTAGTAAATTGATCCTGTGTAAAATAAAAAATTATAGTAACCAAAAGAAAAAAAACATACTTTTTGTTTATTTATACACACCTTCACCATAAAATTAAGGACCGCATTCGGATACGACACCGTAAATTTCGATTTCTTTTCATGAGTAGTATGAACTATGATAGAATCCGGAAAAGACGCAGGTAATATGCACCATATACCATCAGTATCTAATTCCAATGGTCGACCAATCTGTTCTA
Source organism: Trachymyrmex septentrionalis (assembly GCF_001594115.1). NCBI lineage: Eukaryota > Metazoa > Arthropoda > Insecta > Hymenoptera > Formicidae > Trachymyrmex > Trachymyrmex septentrionalis. Next base: position 3,866,694 of record NW_017304543.1, read on the forward strand.
TAATTTCTCTAGCTTTCATGATAATATGGGCTCCTGTGTAACATACGATACCACCCATTTCCATACTATGCCATCGTGCTCTGTAATATAATTTTAAAATAAATAATAAAATAGATACGATTGAAAATCATAAATTTAAATGTATAATAAAAATAGTAAAAAAAAAAACATAATAAAAATGTTATATTCCTTATGTTATTTAATATTATCCTAATGTGTTACTTAACATTATATATCGCATTTTAATACTTACCCTCTTCTCATAACGTAACCATAGAAAGAATTGAGAATACATTTATGAGCAAGCTGAAGAGAATCGTACAAAACTTCCCTATTCTTGGCAGACTTTATATCAGCCGCATCTCCTTTTGTAATTGCTGCTGCTACTTGCCGCTTAGCAACTTTAGTTAATGCTTTATATTCATATCTTCTATCTCTAAATGCTCTCACAGTGTCAACATAAAACGAATTCTCCTTTTGACAAATCGTTTGCGTTCTTTCTTCCATTTTGGTAATTTTCGCCTTCTTATACGCTTTTTTACAATAGTCAGTAAGTCTGTTTTTTTGATATGTAGCTTGGTCTTTTATGGTCAATTCGTGGAAAGCTCTCTTAGACCCACCAGGAAATTGTGGTGGAAATCTTTCAGTTTCTAATTGCTGTTTTACTCTTTGATATTCACCCAAACTTGCAGCCACTAAAAATTATTAATCACAAACATTAATAAGTAGAATACAAATCTAAAAAAAAAAAATAAATTTAATAATTATAATATAGATAACTAGAGGTAGTATTTTATACTCAAACTTACAATATTCGCCTCGCCACATCCATTTCATCTTTCTTTGACAAAGAGCGTCAGGTTTGTTATAATCACACACTGCACAATCTGTTTCATTTACTATCGCGGAAGGTTGCAATCTGTTAGTTAAAATTATATTAGGATACATAGCGCCTACATCTAAGTGATAAATTACGGGATTTTCTAATCTCAAAGGTTGATCTTTAAGTTCCTTCAATTTTCCCTTAATTTCATTTACTATTTCATCAAAATTCGTAACCATGTTGATTGGTACTTTTTCCTCTTCTTGTATTGTATGTTTTAAGGCTTTTTCTACACCATCAATTAATTCGTCTACAGCGCTAGGCACAATTTTAAAACGGCAAGGAATGTCAGCTCTAAAAACACCAGATTCCAAGGCTTCTACATGTCCACCTACATAGGTTTCTTGATCCAGTAAATGACCATCTTTTGTCAATTTATTTAATTCAGTTTCTTGTTTGTTAGGAAATATAATATTAGCTTGAAAAGCTTGTACCATAAGAAGTGATTCACAAAGTGTACCAGATCCTTTTCTGAGCACCTAAACATAAATCAAATAAAATCAAAATGAAGCTTATCGTTTCAAAAAAAGTATATCAATTAATGTACATAATATAAAATATTTTTCTTACTTCATCAGGTTCCATAGGAATAATAGTGCATAATGCAAATATAAAGGGATGAATATATTTTTGATAGAGATAAAATGTCGCCACAGCATCAGAGACAGAATAGTTTGCAAGTATTTCAGGTTCTTCCGATGCTAATCTGCACATATCTTCTGGATCAAGTTCCACTGGATCATATCTCAACTTAGCTTTAGCGACAGCTTTTAAATTTTGAGAACCCACTGGGAGATAAGAATCACGTCTCACCCAACTAAAAATGTTTTGTAATAAGAACATATTTGCAATACTTTATAAAATCTCACCAAATATTTACCATAAACAATCCATGTGCATAGCAGCTCTACTAACATAAACACCTTCGCGATTTTTATAGAAGCCAATTTTCTCTTTCATATCCATGTTGTGCACAGCAGCTCGAGCTTCAACAAATGGCCAGTCAAAAAAATCACCATTGTACGTTACAAATATATGCGGTCTTATTTCATTAATATGATTGAAAAATTTTGTTATAGCTGCTTTCTCATTAGGCTCATTGAATATTGTAAAGGGACCTTCGAATTCCGGTTTTGGTGTATATTCAAAATCTTGTATGTCTGCAGATATTAATTCTCTATTCGTTATTAAGTATCCCTAAGAAAAAAATGTAATAAACTCTCTTTAAAAAATAGAACAGAAATTATTTATCTAATAATTTGAAAAGCTAAATAATAAGTATTATTTATTTTGTAAAACAAGATATATTACCTGTCCATCTATCATATATGATATCATCATAATCTGATCGATACTGGCATCTGGAAACTTCAGTGGCAGCTTTGTAGTTTCAATATCATATGCTAATACAATAGGTTCAGGTGGTTCAATCATGTCCTCTTTTCGCGTGATTATAGGTGGTTCACTTCCTCTGCTTTTTACAGAGTACCAAATTCCACAAAAGATATTAGCATCTATAGATACTCGGACATGATGAGGTACGTCATGTTCCCTAAACAATCATATTTCAATATATGCAATACATAATATCAGTAAGTAAATCATAAATCAAGAAGTAATGCTAAAGAGAGAAATTAAGAAGTAATAAAGAAATAAATATTAATAAAAAAATGTACATAATTACCTAATATCAAGAATATTATCCATGTGATCTAAAATTTGTTTACCACTGTCCTGCTGTTCATTTGGTTGTAAAGTAGTCGCTAGCATGTTTGTGTAGTAAGTATTACTTTTCTCTCGCTCTTTGTTAACTCTAACAAAGCGCATAATGTCGCGTTTAACTTTCGTTAAATCAATAATATTCGCAAAGGAAAGCTTCAAGTATTTTTGTTTCAAACCAATCAAATGATTAGCCTGTAATAAGAAAACAAAAAGATAAATAAATAAAAAGAATAATAAGAAAAAAGACACTGAATCAATTGTAAAACATATTAGTGTCTAATTAATATTCATTAAAAGCACATTTTACCAAGTCAAGATCTTCTTTATAAACAGTCTCAATTTTCGTCAAAATTCCTGTGTACTTCTTAAATAAAAATGTTGACACTTCTACAAATGTATCTTTACGACATAAAATGTAAAAATATGGTGAAAATGGCAATGACACTTTAAACCTGGTAGAGTCTTCCTCGATGAAGTAATAATCTACACCACTCAACATGTGCTTATCATCCTCTACAATCTCCGTCTACACATAACAGAATCTTGTATATTAATTATGCAAAAGAAAGTATACTATCATTTCTTTCAATCTTCCTTACCGCGTGCATATTAAGCAAAAATCCTATCCTCTCTCTCGAGTCAGTGACTCGACGAAATCCGTATACAGTATCGATTCTGATATCTTCCTTGATCTCGAGCAATTTTCCCAATGCATTTTCCCTGAAATATTAAAAATTTATAAGAAAGATTGTGATAAAATCAAACAAAAACAAGCACCAAGATCATCATACCCCGAGGCACTGGCCTCTTGATTCGGATTTCTTTTGTAGACCGCTTTAGGCGGGCGGAAAGCTCCGGTATTTTGCAAACTTTCCATTTCGAAGATACTGGACGAAGTGATCTTCGATCAGATAAATATTAATAATCAAATAATCACATTGGGAAAATTTCCAAAGCAACAAACATGCACAAACTATCACCACACGTCTGCCTGTTGCATGCTGTCGCAGCTGATCGAAGCCCGCCTTTTTCAATACAGTTCTATATACAGCACTATTTTATGAAGAACTCGTCTCCTGATTGGCGGATTAGAGTTTACTCTGTCGGTAGAAAGTCTATAAATTTGGTGTACCGTATTATGACAGCATTCGCGTGTTTATTTACAAAATTAAGAAGATAAGTAAGGCGACAAATTACAGAAATACTTTTAACTATCTTTTCTTGTTCGCGTACTAAAACTTTTATGCTCTGCATTTGATATTTTTCTTTCTTTGAAGATTAAACGTACTACACTCGCCTCGCGTCAAGTGTAGAAAGTGCGGTTCGAACAATCGGGCCTGCGATTGGTTCGCTTCCTCTGACCGTTTTGAAAATCGCAATTTGGCGCCTTGATGAGATTTCAGTTGTTTTAGTGACGAAACTGATGAAAGGTGTGACGGTTGCATCCAGTTGTTACATCCGAATCGTGTTTTTCGCTGTTGCGACGGTTTGAAAGCAAATCTCGTATACGAGGAACCATTCCGGATGTCTTTTGTACGAGGATGTTCGTCGTGATTCACCAAACGTCACCAACAATCGTCATTATGTACGTTGATGTAACGAGTCGTATCCATGTCGTCCGATAATATACAAAATTCTCTGAGGCACGAGGATTTTGATTTTCTGTTCGCGCAAGGTATATGCATATATATATATATATTTTTTTTTAAACAACGTTGATATAATTATATATCATGTAACGTTATGCCATTTGTGACTCAAATATTTTTGAATCGAAATAAATTTTAGATTCGACTAAATAAATATGTATAATTTAACAAATTGACTCTTTCTACACAAAATAAATAACAATAAATAAAGGGCAAAGAGTCATATTTCTTTTAAAAAGTACACAATTAAAAGAAATTACAAATAGAGAAAAGTAAAATTGGAAAAATATATAATAAAATAAAAACTTAGTTTGAATACAAATAAATTACAAATTTCAGCTACCGGATTGAGCCCTCTTTAGATATTAACTTATCGAAAAATTAATACAGTACAAAATTAATTATCGCAAATGTTCAAGACTCACTCGAACTGTGAATATGCGAACATTTGCGATAATTAATTTTGTACTGCGATTTTTTTCGATAAATTAATGTTTGAAGAGGGCTCAATTCGGTAGCCGAAACTTATAATTTATTTGTATTTAAACTGAGTTTTTATTTTATTATATATTTTTCCAATTTTATTTTTCTCTATTTGTAATTTATTTTTTTCATTGTGTGACTTTTTAAAAGAAATGTGTTTGAGTCTTACTTTGCCCTTTATTTATTGTTATTTAAATATGTATAATATTATTCGAATTACGAAAAAGTATTATTTCTTATATTTTCTCATTTATTTCTTATGTTATATTATTTTTTATAATTATTCAAACTGTTTGTATTATATCATGTTAAATCTCATGTCTTGTATGGCTAAAATTAGTTGACGTATCATGGACTGGAAAAAATGGAGCATAAGTTCCAAAAATATGAAGCCTTTCGCCATCTTGAGAGACAACACTCTATCTCTCTTCCTATTTCTTTTATCTCTCTTTCTAGTATCATATTAAGGTGCCATTTCATAGGAGTATTATTAAGCGTAAAAATTTATTGTGTACGAGTCTGAATTTCCTGCTTTATTTTTAATCTTGATTTTATTGCTTTAACCGTTTAGCAAGAAATCTGTTTTATGTTAACTTTTAAAAAAATGAGAACGTCCATTAAAATCCATTAAAAATAATAACATTAATAACAAAACGCTTATATTATAATTTAATACTATTTGTTTTATATTCCAGTTTAAATTTCGGTGAACTACCTTTTACGTTTGAAACAATTATTTCAAAACGTCATATAAGAGAAAGGTACTAAAGATAATAAAGATATAAGAAAAAACTTATACTATAATTTAAATTAAATTATAATGTATTTTTTTCTATACTAAAAGTATGAGAAAAATGCTTGATATTCTGATATCTATAAAGATCTTTAGGCCTGTTTTTTAAACTGAACTTTTGTTTTATTTATCTTTCATTCTCATTTTTTCTTTTTAACGTGGAAAGAAAAAGAGGAAAGTGCGCGCGCACACTTAATAGTGTAAGAAGTTTACCTAAAAAGAACAGTTTGTCTTTTAAGATGGCTACAAAACAAATTCTCTTCTTTCTACCAAAGGCTCATAATACTCTTAAGTTCATGCCATCTATAATCATTAATTTTCACGGAGATTGGCCGGCTCTTGTTAATATTTTCCAATTTTCTGTAGTTTTTTTCGATGCTATTATAAGTCGATTTATAATAGCACAGCATTTTCGTAATTATCAATGAGGCTCAAAGATAACTGAAGAGTTTTCAATTGACTTTATCGACTGTCAATGTAAATTTTTTGATCTATATAAATATCTAAAAAATCAATTTCATCTAATATATCAGATAATATAAATCATTATTATTATATTACAGATGCTTTTCATAAGCATACGTAACGTTGCAAAAATGTTATATATTTTTTATATACATATTTCGTATTATATACATTATAATATAATAAAATTACATTTTTCTCTATTATTATTCGTGCATGGATCATTAAACGCAAATGATAAAAATAAGAGTGCAAATTTTGAATACAAATCAAATTTATATCATATAAATA
>NW_017304543.1:3873079-3874246 GCF_001594115.1 Trachymyrmex septentrionalis
TACAAGTTGAATTTTAACAGACACATGGATTTTTATATAATTGTCAATCTTTAACAGATACTTGTCAAACTCCTTGGTTTCTAATAATCACTAGCATCTCACAAGACATCATTTTAGAATAGCAAACTTATTATTATCTTTAATATCTCGGTGCTCCAATTGATTAGTTTACCGACGTCTGTATAAAAGAGTGCTATAAATACCAAATACATTTCCGATCCAAAATAAATTCACGAAGCTTCAGTCTAATTACATTATTCAAATATCATAAAGAAATTTATGCTTTTAATAATAGATGACAGAGATCTGTTTGCGTTTAATTCTTACGCGATTCGTCTATCTACGCGTTCGTAACGACCGCGCCGGCGCGACGACCATTTGCCGAGGCTTGGCGGAACTTGCCGAAACTCGGCGGAGCTTGCCGAGTCACGTGACGCCACGATACGTACGATCATTCGCAAGCCGTTGGCTGCCGGTCGAAATTACGACGCCAAGTTAGTAGCGCGCTTAGTTTCATTCATGAACGTTAGGAACGCGGCCATAATACTCCTGTAATCTGTATATTGTGTATAAACCGGGCTGGTACACTGTACACGGTGTACACCGCGTCGTTGCGTTAGTGCTGCTGCCGATGTGCGTGCGCCTCACCGTCCTCGTACACGTGATTCCCGCTTTGCGTCGCGTTTTTGCATGGTGTTTCCCGTGTGCGACCGCACCACCGGCTGGAAGTTATCAGCGATAAATCCACGGGACACCAGCTAGCGGCGAGACAGGTGCGTAGAGAGAAATAGAATTTTTGTAGCGCCTTAAATAACCGTGATCGTCCGAATAATCGGGATCGGGTCGAGATCTCTCATAGTCGTCGACGCAACGGCTGTGTCATTGACTAACGTTTCGGAGCTGCGTCGATGACGCGTTTATCTTCGCGCCCGTTCGACTCCGGCTTTATGAATGGATCATAAAGAGCGAAATTCCTCGGCCGCTGGCGGCCGGATAGTTTTAACTTGAGTGCTCCGATTAGAGCTAAAGCTTATTTATGCGGTTTCTCGTACATCGTTGCACCAACGTCGCACGAAGCCACGATTCATTCCGCAAATATCATGTGGTGTAAAAGAGACCTTTTTTTTTTGGAGCATGCCACAGTATATCGCGCGGGTGGTTTTATGA
>NW_017304543.1:3874346-3882282 GCF_001594115.1 Trachymyrmex septentrionalis
GGAGCATGCCACAGTATCGCGCGGGTGGTTTTATGATTTAGTGAACTCTCCTTGAATTTGGAAGGTCTCCATATCGCGTACTTCTTGTCCTATCGAGAATCTAAAAATAAAAGCATTTTCTCCCTTTTTATTTTTAAATATTTGTCGTGATTATATGTAATTACACTGTAAAAAATAAAATGTTAATTTTAACTTACAGAATCGTATAGTGGACTTTCTGAGACACGCAAAAATGTTAAAATTAACAATCTTTAAGTTAAAATTAACATTTTATTTTTTACAGTATATAATATGTAAAAAAAATATCTAGAAAATGTATAAAGAATAGAGAAAAATTTATATTACGCTCTTATTAAATTTATTACTTCGAGCTAATATCCGATTTGATATTCATTTGTATCTAAAAAGAATTTTTATTTAATTACATTCCTTTTATATTAATAAGAAAATCGTAGTTCGGATATCATGGAGAAAAAATATTACGAAAATATGAAAAATGTGAAAATTAAAATGATTTAATTTCGGCAAGCTGTTTTTTTTCCGCTGGCGCTAATTATATAATTATTCGAAGAATCGATTCGAGAAATCGATGAGTGTTATAAATAATTATCGTTAAGATTGTTTAGCCTTGCTTTATTCAGTGTATTAATCTCATGGTAAAAATAAGGAAATGTTTAGTTATCGAGTATTGAAAAAAAAAAAAACTTTATTTCTTTATTTCTTGACTGACGTATGTCATGTTTATGTTACTTCGCGAAAAGATTTATCTTGCGAGCCTTATGACTACGAAATAGGAAAGAATTGTACGCTGAAATAACCTTATCGCGAAATAACAATGAAATCGACTTCGATAACAAGAAGGCAGACAATATTATGTCGCTTGCTGTGCGAGATTATCATTGCACAAAGGGTCAATTTAGAATGTAGCTAAGGACTAGTTAGGCAAGAAAAACTTTTTGCTGTTAGATTCGAGAGGCCACGTGACATAAATCATAATAGGAATGTAAATCGTGACGACGACAATTTGCAATCTTTAGCAAAAGACCTGTTTTATCTCAATTCTCTCCTATACACACGAATTTGATATATTTTATAGATCAACCCAATCAGGTAAATTCAGTTGAGTTCAAATTAATTCTCTTTGATCTTTTCTAGACTTTAAAAGTACGTTTTAGTTATTATGGCATAACTTTATGTATACATGTATAAATATTGTATACCCATTCAATTTGGAAGCGTCTTTTATCTATCGTCAGCAATAAGAATGATTTGAAATAATGTAAAATTATCTAAAAGAAGAAAAAAGAGGAATGCGATGGCTTGCATCAGATGGCCGAAGGTTTTTGTAGAATTTCTCGGATCTCAGATCATGGCGCGGCAACGTCGCGATTTGTCTCCTTTCATCTTACCATTTCTGCCTCTCTTTCTTCTTTCTTTAGTCTTTTCATATTTCTTTCCTTTTTCTTATCATTTTCGTTTGCTAAGACGACGAACGATGACAAAGAGGGAGAGCGCTTCGTAAGAAGTGACACGAAGTCACGACGCTTGACTGATCCGAAACAGGAGCGATGTTCTTTGATAAAAGATGCGAAGGTTTTACCTTTTCTACAAGGTTATGCATTTGAAATATCGACGTTTACCGTTCCCGGAATACAGATAAGATTCAAAAGTTAAGTTGCGTCAGAAAAATCATCCCCCGAGTACGGACAAAAATTTTTGAAAATTTCTGTGAAATTAACTGACTTTTGTGATCGCTTCTAATATATATTTGCACATCTATTTAAAACATTTTCCAATTAGAAAAATGTCAGAGAAAAACTGGTTAGAAACTGATCAGTTTTTGTTATTTTATAAATTTAGTGGACAGGAACTATTCGATAACTGTGAGCTCAAAAATCCTGGTTAGGTAAAACTGGTCAGAAACTTCGAGTCACATATTTTCTCGTTGATTTATTGCAACTTATGTTGGAGCAACAATAAAAAAAAAAGGAAAAATAAATATATTCAAATAGATAGATTTGATAAGTTATAATTTTAAGCATAATTTTCCCAACAAAAAATATGAAGGTAGGAGTAATTTAATAAAATTAACGAGCTACATTTCGAAGTTTTCATAAGGTATTCTATATAGGAAAAACTTTTTGAATAATATTAGGTACAATTCTTAATGTTGACCTATGAATGTTTGGCGTATCTGTCGAAATTAATTCGAACCTAATTGCTAGAGGATGTTAGAATCTACTTGCGATCCATCCAAAATCAACGATGATTCATAATCTTCTTCTCGGAGCCATCAACGATGTTACGTTTGGCATACGGGTGCGTACACTCTAGATACAACGTGAAAGATTCATCTGCCCGCATGTTGAAACCCAGTATAACAGCCCCTTAAGAGATATTACGTTGCTTTCAATAAGATATTGAGACAATAGACACTCCACTTTTGCGATGGCGGGGTACTTTAGATACGTATTAATATGTATAATCTGTCGTATAGTTGATCATTCGAGAATATTGCGCCGTTATCATTAATGTTGAAACGCAATAATGTTACCATAGAATGCACATGCCGTAAATACAATGAATTGAACTGACGCTTCCAAATAATGTAAGGTATATATAAAGAGTACATATATAAAGAGTAATGATGAAAGTAAATTTCTGGAATATAGAAAAGATTAAAAAATCAGTCAAACTTCAATAAAATTTACCTGATGATACACTGAAAAAAATGCTACAACAGCATATTATTTTAATTAAAAATAATCTTTAATTGAACAACAATATTACTGAAAACAAGTAAAATTTTATTAAAATAAAACCATGATATAAGAAATGTTTTATTAAAAGTGTTATATAAATTAACAAAATTATTTTCAATTAAAATAATCTTGTTGATATCTTTTTTTCAGTGTAGAATTAACTAGAAATATATATATTGATGATATCAAGAATCGTGATAAGAATGCTACGTGAACCAATTTGTGTGATAGTAAAATTAGAGTAATATGAGAATAAAAAGATTTATAAATATTATTATAAATACTAATAAATAAAAATCAAGAGAATATTGTAATATATATATATTGAGTATCATAAATAAAGAAAATTGTTACTTCTTATTTCGGTAAAATAAATCAGTTATTTAAGTACATATATAGGTACATAAACGAATGATATAATACACGTGCATACATACACGATCGATTTTAATTATTGTTGCATTAATTACTGCATATTTTCTTGCAGTTAAAAGTTAAAAGACATAGAAATGCATATATATCATTGTGTACATAAACATAATGAACCGTTAGCACCCTGATATGCTACATTGAGAATGAATAGACTAAGGCAAAATGCCATTTCATCTTTTTTTGTTTTATAATCTTTTCTCTCAGCTTTTTCGCTCAGTTGGAGATTTTGTCGAAGGACAAGTAAACACAAGAACGAAAGACTATTAATTGTAATTCCTTTGCGTTTCAAGAGAAAAAAATCCTTGAAAATTTTTGAAAAACGTTTTTAAAGTTTTAGTGAAAAAAATGTAATTTAAAGATATTACAAAAATATGGTATTGAATTTATTAGAAATTGACTTAGTTACTTACTGGTTTTAATAATCATCTTGCAACCGGTTACTTATCTGAACACACTTGATTTTTTAAATAATTGATTAATGGACAAATATAGTCGATAGATCGATGATAACGTGCGCAAGTGGTGGAGAAAGCAGACAAATAAAGAAAATAAATAAAATAAAATTATACGGAAGTTAAATGTTAAATTTATCCACAAGTTATATGCGATCCAAGGAAAGAATATTTATATATAATTTATATATATAACAAATATTATCTTATGAAAATGTCATTAAAGTAATAAATTTATATGAGCAATATTACTCAAGTTCACAAGATATATTGGCACATATATGAAATAAGAGTACTTTTTATTTTTAACTTTTTTGTGCATTATTGCGGTAAAAATTAACTTCACTAATTAATCAATTAACATTACGTAACGTTTCATTTTATTAATATGCGATAATGTTATCAATTACTTTGCGTTTATTTACATGATCCTTTTTGGAACTTTTAGAAATAGCGAAGATCATTGATAATTCAGTATTGTTTTTTTTTCTTCTTCGTCTTTACTACTCATGATAAACAATTTCTGAGAATGTACACGATATCTTTCGCTATGCTGCAGATAAATATCTGAATGATAATGAAATATGCTCGACAAATAAAGAAGTCAGTAAGCTAAACTGATGCATTCGAGCGAGATGAGACGAGAAAATATCGATATTGAGATTTAGGCTTGATAAAAACAAATGATTGATACAATTTTCTCTCGATGGGCCGATATTTTCGCTTCTCAAGATTCCCGAATTTTATCTCGAAACATTCGAGAATATCGATATTATCTCGTTTCATTTATTTCAAATATTTATATTTTATATAACCAGGCAGTACATACAGGGTGTCTCACAATTACCGCATTTTCTCTTAAGAACTTCTTGACATAATTTTGAAACGAAAAGTCTAATACAAAAATGTCGAGGCTACAATAGCTTTTGAATTATAATTAGTTAAAGATAGTGTGTAATTCGAAAACTATTATAGCCTCGATATTTTTGTTTTGGAATGTTTAAAAGAATCCAGAAATAAAATAATAGAGGTTATAAAAGTAAAATAGTTATTTACTTAAAAGCATTTAAAGTTAGTTTATAATCCAAAAAAATTATTGTAGTCTCGATATTTTCGTATTAGGATTTTCGTCGTCTCAAAATTACCTCAAGAATATGTTAAGAGGAAATGCGTGCGACACTGTATAATTATTATTGTTATAGGTAAAAATCTCGAGACGATACGAGACGAGAAAAACAAATAACATATGATAATGTCGGAAATATTACTTTAATGACATAAGAGACGATATTCCGAGATTCTCATATCGAAATGCATTATAAGCTTCAAACAACACGCTTTCATATCAAACATATTACGCGCAGATGGAGAATTTTGAAGTTAATCTTAACTTTTTTATAACATTTGCTATTCACATTGCTAGATAAAAGATGTCATGATTTATAATTTTTCTTTAATCTACGTTTAAGAAAACTTGCTATGTAATAATTTCTGCTAAGTAAGATTTTATCAAGGAACGTTATCTCCAAAATATCAATCACTGTCGCGCGATAATTATGGATGAAGATAATTACGAAAGCAAATGAGCTAATCCGCTTTAATTAGCTTTCTTTATCGCCGTCGAACTTCCCGGCTGGGGTGCAGATAAATTCGCGAGATAAGTTCTATCAATCTGATGTTAAACAATTATTTCAGTTTAGTTGAATTTATATCACTGAGCTGTTAAGAGTGTCACATTTATTGTTATGTTAATTATTAATCACGTTTAATATAATAGCTGTAATTACAGAGGGCATCTATAGTCTTGAAATTAATATCTTTTTCAAGAATTGTATTTGTTGCATTAATAGGTAAGCCACATATAATAAATAGTTGTTATTGTATAACGAAATAAAGTTTATAAACAATAGCGTATAATATTATAAATAATGCGATTATATTGAACGATGTTTTTAAAGTGTATTTACGAACCGTATCATTTTTTTGCATGAATGATAAACTAGACTGATAACCTAGACAAAATGATTTTCCTGCGGAAAGTGCTTTATTCTAAGCGTTAAAAAAATTCCATGTTTTATCGTTCGTACATTTTTGGAACTTCTTGTAGACATATTTTAGCTGCGTGTAAAGGGTCGTGAGAGTCGAGGTAACTCAACAGTTTTCCGTCCACCATCTGGCGGCTGGGGTTCCAGCCGGAGTAACCTGATCTTCGTCGCGGATTCGAATAGTTCTTACACTTTACATTGTTCCATCCGAAACAATAGTTTCCTTCCAATTAATACACAAGTTTAACTTCTTCATTAATTCTTTCACATTCTGCTTTAAACAAAAAAGTTTAAAGATTTAAATTTTGAACTAAATTAAATTTACATATTGTTTAAACCAAAATAGAAATGTAATTGTTGTTGCGCCGTGCCGTCTATATTAAAAAAAATTTATTTGAACTAATTCTAATCGCTAAATTATTACTTGAATAACGAAAAACTTAAATCATATAATATTAAATAATATTTTCCGAAAATAAAACAAAATTGATTTATAGATTGTTTAAGAATCAGTTATTTCAGTTAAAATCGAAACTCCTGGAATATTTTATATTTACTGCATTAGCAGAATAATTGTAAGGATGATGAGATATAATTGTGTTAAAATATTCGCTTCATTCATATTACCACGATTCGTTCTTTACCGGACGATATCGACCGCGTACCTAAAAGTGAACTATTTAGCGGTTGATAAATAAATGTATCTCGTGAACCAGAATATCGTGCCAAGCCGGCGAAGTCTGTATAAAATTATAATTGGGACGTCGTGTCATGTGATCCAGGCAAAGCCGCAAGCCCGAAAATTTAATCCATGTTTCTTCTTGCGTACGTTCACTCACACGATATAATTTGGATAATATTTCTATATCAGTGGTTATTTTGCTGTAATACTTTGTGTAATTAAGTAATTAATTAGTAATTTCTTTTACAGTCAAGATGGACATGGAATCCCTGTACGATTACGAAGAGGAACATCACTTTTACGAAGAAAGTCCTGGAACCAGAAAGAGCGGCTATCCCATTGATCATAGATCTATAAAGGTAAATCAGCATTTCTATATACGCAATAATGATACACAATAGAATAAGTAAAAAAAAAATGTATCAATTTTGTTTCATATTTGTACTTTTAAACATTTTTCCATGATTGCACTCGAAAATTGAGATAAACGAACAAAGTATTTCAACCTTCATATATTTCTGAAATATCAATGGTAATGAAATTTATAATACTTATGTAATTATCCGAGTCTCGTACTAATATTAATTACAATTATAACGAAATTGTATTCAAGATGTACAAAGTTATACTCAAAATTATTATATTATTATATTACGTTAGTAATTAGCATGCTAACAAGCACGTCTTATAATATGCTCGTTTTAAATAGACGATTCTCAAGAGCTTACGAGATTATCTATATAGATCTTTTATCAACTACATAAGCAATAAATTAAAACTGTCGAATAACTGTCCAAGCAATGGCAACCCCGTGAGACGCTTCATGGATATTCCTCGCTCTCGACGGCGTTGGCAAGCGGAGAGCGCGTTGGCCGAGCCGGTGATTGTGCGAGTGCCACTAACAATTCGTTCCTTGTCGCTCTCCGCCTTCGTTTTATGAATGAACGTAGAACCGGCACTCGGTTCCCCTCTCTTCGTTCTTCTCCCCGCTATCCCCCCACGCGCCTTCAGCCTTCATCTCTCTGTCACCGACTGACCCTCGTCCGTCTCGCCTCTGCCCTCTACCTCCGTCATCTCTTTCTCTCTCTCTCTTCTCTGTACCTCTTTCTCTTTTCTCCCCGGCTCTCTGTCCGTCCGCTCAGCGAAGCCAAACGCGTCTGGTTGCCGCTGATTCGTACGTTGCGAACAACAGTCGAGACCCGAGACTCTTGGTTTCTTCGACCGATTAACTTCTCAAGAAGCTCGCGGCGATCTAAAAACGTAGCATCCACATAGGCCTATTATGTCTATGGTACAATCTCTGTAAAAGTTTGCTTAACTATTTCACTCTTTCAGATTAATTTTTCTTACAACTTTTTATAAATATATATATAATTATATAGATTTTTTATCATGAATTTTTTATATCAGTCAATTTTGAGTTAGTTAGATACGTCGATTCTCTTGACATGAAGACATTGATAATAAATGTCTCTGTTAAATTTTCAATATTGAAAAAAATCAATATCAAATAACTTGATTTGCATAATCAAGATGAAAAATAAAAAATGTATTCTGTACATT
>NW_017304543.1:3882305-3899296 GCF_001594115.1 Trachymyrmex septentrionalis
ATATAAATATTAGTTGAAGTTTATTGTTTAAGTTATTTATCTTTTGTCTCTTTTTTTAGAAATTATGTTGAATCAGTTTAGTTAAACAATATTTAACTTTAATCAGTATTTGTCAAACCGTTTGTAAATTTTGTAAATTAAATAAAATTAATGTGAATAATTAATTTAACGCGACTGCTAGAGATAAAAAAAATAGAGTAGAATAGCAAGAGCGATATGATTCCGAATATTAAATGGACCACACGACTTGAATCGTTTGATCGTATATAGAAATGGAGAAATCCAGTGTACCAGTTGAGAGAAACAAGATGTGGAGAGGCGTTGTGCGCGGGAGGAAATGCGACGCATAGGGGAGGAGAAAGGGAAACCGAAGCCGCCAGAAATAGCATCCCTTCCCGCATCATGCAGCCAGACCTTCTGCATGCTCCTCTGGTCGTTCTAGTCGCATGCACCGTTGCTCGTCTTGCCTACGTCATACATTTGCTCGCTGCACAACGACGATGCGGCAACTTCATCATCCTACACACCATTCTCGTTCTTCGGCTTTTTTTTCCCCCTTACTTTCCACGTGACAGTAAAGCCATAACGCAGTTCCAGTCGCGTTACTGTAGATCTTTCTTGCTGCATACTTCACACTTATATTTCACTTTTATTCGATACACAGGGAAGGATGGGAGACATGACTGATTTGGTTTACCTACATTTTATATACGATGTCTCGTGTATTTTTACTTTTTCCCGTCTATTAAACATCGAACGCTATTATTACATTGCCTTTCATCGTTTGTTATAATATTTTTGTTACATGCTACCCACGTGGCCTGTGCGCCTCGCAGCTAGTGCATTCGCGTCCCACGTCTTCCATTCTTGGCCTTCTGTCCGTTCTTTGCTTTCTGTGCGCGTAGCGGCAAGGAGATATAAAGGGACAATGTAATTTTAGTTCTGTTTAATGGATTATTTGTAAAATGCTGCGACGCGGCTCTTCACAACACACTTAACACTACTCTCATCCTACTTCCTCGCTGTTTCGACAATCATGAAATTTTTCACTGTAACGCCAGCGATTTTTTCGCTCATTGTATACTAAACCTCAATTATGCTGCGTCATTATACGCTTTCGTCTTCGAATTTGAATTTTCTCCGTATATTCATCACGAATAGATAACACGAAAGGTGACAATTTAATATGTTAAACATTGCACGTACCGATTAATGTTAGTTCCACGTGTTTGTTATTGTTATTTTTTTTTCTTTTTATTTAATCAGATTTTAATTTTTCTTGCTACACAATCTTTTAATACTTAAAGTTGACTATTACGATTGTTTTAATGATAGGTTGTCTAGCTAATTTAACGACTGAAAACTTACAAGCCATCGATCTTAAATTAAGTGTGGGCGCGGTTCATCCGCTTCCTTCGTTGCATGCACGATATATTTCTACTATTGTCATTCTCATTATAAAGTCTGAACCTTATACAATCATATCTGTTTATAGACGTATTTGTTTTACATATTAACTATTCGAATTTATAATTTAATTGCGAAACATGTTCTCTATTGTTCGAGATTTATGTAGAGTTTATTTTCCATTACGGTTTATATTACCAAATATCAAATTATCGATTATTGGCGTGAACGCTGTGAAATATAATACATTATATGCAATAGATCAGACACCACGCAACCTGATACAGCTCCATTATTTAAATACAATATAATTCGATTATTAATTTTATACATATATAAATCACAGATTTGGAACGAAAATATTTGGATTTCATAAGCAATATAATCACAGTTTTACATAAACCACGCAATTATTATTTTTTAAATATTAACTCGAAGCGTCGATACTACAAGCGAGAGAAACGCTGTGGCATTGATTTTTCCGATAAGCTATTAATGTGAGTCGTGAATGAGCTGTTCTCTAATTTAATTTCGCTTGCATTCGAGGTGGATATAATCGTAGCAACGTCTGACCGATTAATTAATCAGCGTAATCGATAAGATATCCAGGCCAGCAAATCCAACGCAAGAATAAATTTAGTTTTCGTAATGTCGTAGCAAGTATTATTGTTCTTTGTTTTGTTTTTTTAATGTTATCATACAATCTATATGATTCTTTCGCGAAGTGATAATATTTGTATCTATCACATATCACAACAGATTTCATGTATTATACGTGTAATCTTTTTTTCTGTCTAACATTATTATAATTTTTAGTATAAAATAGAATGATTCTATAGAGAGTATAGAGAATCGTTCCATAAATATTAGTTAAATTAAGATCTACGCGAAACTCTACTTTTTTAAATAATTTTCTATATTTAAAAACAGAGAATTATTCAAATATCAATTAAATCTAGCTAATGTTTATAAAAACCATTTTATAATTCCATGAATAAACTAATGTAATATTGCATTTTTTACACAATTAATTAAGATAATGAATTAAAATAATTTAATAATAATCATACAATCACGTCATGGTAAAAGCACGATGCTAATTATTAAAGTTACTGAGCGATTGATCGAGAAAACTTGTCAACTTAGCTGCGTTGTCTTTTTTTTTTAATATGACACGCGCATCAACTAACTTTATCTTATTTCTACATGCAATATGCAACATATTCTCTATTGTTCGAGATTTATGTAGAGTTTATTTTCCATTACGGTTTATATTATCAAATATCGAAATATCGATTATTGGCGTGAACGCTGTGAAATATAATATTATATTATATGCAATAGAGAGAGAGAGAGATCAGACACCACCATCACAACTTGATACAGCTCCTGTATCATTATTTAAATATAATATAATTCGATTATTAATGGAACTTTATACATATATAAATCACAAGTTTGGAACGAAAATATTTGGATTTCATAAGCAATGTAATTACAGCTTTACATAAACAACAATTATTAAGAATATGAAATAATAAGAATATCAATCTCACTACGTGTCGAGCGTAAATCTCTTGTCTGAATAGCAATGCATGCATAATTTTTCTTTAGAGCGGAAATATGAAAAATGAAAAATTTTTCCGTTATTTTCAACAGAATAAAAATTTTTATGTTTTCGCCTTAAGCCTTTGTGTCCATGATGCTAGAAATCGGTCCAAGATCTCGAAATTTTTTATTCATTCAAAGATGAAAAAAGAATTGACCAATTGCATTGATCATGTGATGATTTGTTTAATTGTGTGATTTGCTCAAGTTGTTCAAATGAGATTTGTTCATTCTTTCTCTGTCCGAATTCTTGGACTGACTTCTAGCAGTTCGTGGACACAAACCTTTAAGAAACCCTTAAGAAAGAAGTTACAAAGGACCAACATCACGTGAGCGACCCTTTTATCTTTTTTTTTTCTGTCAGGTAGTTGTCTGATCGGCTATGCGCTTTGAACGTTGACTCACTTGCATTCTTAACATTGTTCATAGATTTATTTTCAATACGGTCGCCATTAAAGGCTCATGCGCGGGATTCATTAACGAACGGCTTTGTTAACGCTTTGTTAACGCTTTGTTAACGGCTTCGTTAGTCAATTATTTATCGGTGCGACGCGATCTAAGATAAAACATCGCGTAGAAACTTGTCACTACATTGTCGTCATTGCCTTCGTAAATATTACGTAACGAACGGTACCCTTGTCGCGATATATGAAATGTATTGAGTTGAATTACATTGTTCGTACTCTTTGGTTAAATGCATGTTTGCGATATGGACGTAATTGCACGCGTACATGACGTACATATTAGCATAAATTACAGTCAGTGACGAGCAATATTAGCATTCCAGCCGTGACATATATCAAATCGATATTATATTTATGTAGCAATCGGAATTATGATTACCCTTCTCTTTAATATGATTTTAAATGAATAAAAAAAAAAATACTTGTGCCAAGATAAATCATTTATAGGAAAAATCAAGGAGAACAAAAAATAAAGGGGATCGAAATTTTCTATATTACATTTCCTTTTTTTTATTTCATTATTAAGTTTCATTTATTTTATTATAAAATTTATCTATTGATCTGCCCCGTTAACTCGTGTCTTTCTCTATATTTTTTATTTCTATTTTATCGGATATTTGACTAAAAGCAAAATCGGCGACAAACAACTTGCACTTCACGTTTGATGTCAATGTAAAATTTATCTTATCGCGTTTGACGACTCGAAATGTCGCGCGTGCACGATGCGGATAACATTTGTGCCAAGATGATGCTCCATTCATCAATAGAATTTGCTGCTAAAAACGTTACGGTGTGTGGTCCGTTTACCTGGACTATCGGAGATACAGAGAAATCTTCGTCATCCATAAACGAAAATATTTGTGAAAGAAATATTTGTCGGATACGAACTTAAACATCGTCAATCATGCCTTGTACTTATTATCGCCCTGTGTTATCATCTTTTATCGATAGTTTTAGAAGACAAAAAATTACCAAATATCGCATATTGTAATAAAAAAACTGTTTTGATTTTTAAAAGTATTTTATAATTTGTTTTTATTCTATATTTTCGGTTTTTTTTTTATTTGTAATATTCTTTTACCGCAGAATGATAAATATTTGCGGATTTTGCTTTAAAAGATATCATAGTGTTTTGAAAGGTACGGACCACACTTTGAATCTCGATAAAAATATCAAGATATATTCTCACGACCTCGGATACGACTTCACGTTCTATCGATCAATATCTGTCTTTTAACTCGCTTTGTTATGCAAGTAAAATTTATAGATTTGTATCAAGCTTATCATGTATTATTCGCAAACAGTTTACATCCGTCGGCTTATACTACGTCTAATATGAATTAAAAATCTTCAACGGATGCGTTATATAAAATTACGCAAAAGTTCACGCGTTTATGAAGAAAAAAAACAAGTAATCGCAAATTGATAATGCAATTTCTGAATGAATGCAGTTTCCCAATCGTGTTCGATGAACGTAACTTATCTCGCGATATTCTCAAAGCGCGCTGCTCTTGCTGATTTGTTCTTCCTCCTCGCTGGTCGCTGCGTGGCTCGAATAGATTTACATGTCTGAAAGGACTATTATCGAGAATACTTCTGAAACTCTATTTTTGCCACGGCGAAAAACGATCGTGCGTGCCGGCTCTTGAAATTCCGTGATAACGAACCGCGATTTCTCTCGTAAACATTATCGAGTATTTCTCCGCTGATATTTCTCATCTCATAATATCATAAATTTTATGTTGCGATTTTAGTAAAGACTTTATTATACTTAATACGGAATAAACGAACTTTTCTTAAGTTTTATTTGCAATCTGGAGTTGAATTTTGCAAGAAGGGGGAGTTCAGTTCCCTTCCTTAAAATATTTTGCATCCAAAATATTTGATAATGTAAGAGAGATGTTGTGAAAAATAAGTAATGAATTTTGAACTTTTTTCCACATTTTTTTGAAAATTTAAAACAGAATAAAAATTTGGACTGGACAAAAAAGACCCAAACTGTAGATGGAGAGTCAAAAACATGATTACAGATAGATTAAAAAATTTATAATTCAATTGCGAGATAATTCGTGTAATCTGTTAAGTTCATGATAATCGATATTATCATTTTTCGTATTGGCCTTAATCTTGGCAAGATAAAAATTTGTGTAAAAATTTATGAAGAAGGCCGCGGTCAATGTTAGTGAAGAAACCAGTACGATTGCCAATTGTACACATTATAGCATTCGATCATTTTGTCGTAAGATAATCGTCTCGACGATTCACTCGCTCGGTCGCATCTGAGAGATATCATCGTTATAGATGACTCGTCTATCAATAATTGACTCGGTCACGTACTATTAGCTTGCGATGAATAGATCTTCATTCAGCATCGAATACTGACGACGAAAGAGGAAGAGATAAGCGAATAGATACGTAAACATAGAAAGAGAGAAGAATAAGGATACAAAGAAAGATAGCGGAATAAAACGTGACAAGACTCAGGATCTTTAACCGCTTTCTAGTTGTCTACATATATATATATATATACGTGTTGTGAGCTTTTTATCACTGTGATAACTTAACAAATAATTATTATACAGAAAGATCGTTTTACAAGTTCGAATTTAGTCGTATATTATTAGCATATATAGGATCGTTTTTGCTTATCATTTGTGTTATCCATCTAAATGATAGTGCAATAAGAAAAAGATGAATTATTATGTTCTCGCACGTATAAAATAATATTACACTTATAAAAAATAATTATAAAAATTATATATTAATTAATGTACATTATTGATAATAATTACATATTATAGAAAAAACTGTATATTATAATATATAGATATTTAAAAATTATGAAGAAAAAGAGAGAAAGCGAGTTATTTTTTTATTTATCTATTGTCATCGCTCATTTATTATTAAATTTTTAACAAATATTAATTATAATTAAACGCTGCTAATTTGGGAAAAATTAACAAACTCGCGCAACTTCCATCTATGATAGTTAATAATTTCGATAATATGGTCCAATCAAGGGTCCAATGATATTATTTTTTCTTCATTAAAAGAATTTTTTAAACTGATCGGTAGCTAAAAAATATATTCAAGTTTAATTTCTTCCGTACGAATCACGTTCATTGATTCCTCGTAGTACTAGATCACGCGCATTACACGCTGTTGCGTCATTTCATCGCGACATTTCATTCAACTTAAGAGTCTTTCATACGAAGGTCAAGCGAGTCGTGACTATCGCCAACACGAACACTCTCTCCATTCTTTTTTCTGCTGCAAGCTGTGTGTCCCCTCTTTATCCCTTTCTTCCTCAACGAATAACGCATGCACATTGCTTCCTCCTTCAGCGACTAACTGGTTATCTCTCTAATTTGCTTTTCTTACTTTTCCAACATACAGATCTCCTCTTTTCCAAAGTTTTCATGAACTTTCCCTTCATGTCCCTTTCACATCGAAACTTGCTTATTTTGAACAATTTTAAATAAAGATGCTAGATTTAAACGTTTGACAAAAACATGTTACTGCACTTTACTGTAAGATATGCACATATGTCACAACGAAATTTTTTACATAGATAAAGGCGGGCGTGCCAGCGCGAGTTAACGATATATATATTTTATTAGCGCATTCGGAATATGGGTAGCTTCCTGGGAGCCAATATTATCACCGACAGTTGCAGTATGTTGACGATGATGACGAAGTTGTTGAAGCAAGAGATGACCTCCGACGCCGAAGAAGAAGGTTTGGTGCCGATTCTCCCTCCCAGAATTACTTCGATGCAGAAGGTGCCTTCCTTGTCGGACCTCTCTGATCCGGAAAGCTCCTTAGGTGAGTCTTTCCAATCCCCATGCTTATCTTCTTAATCGCTCGAGAAACAGTGCTTTTAAGGGATTTAGACACTAAGCGTCTAAAAATACTGCAAATACTCAATTTTATATAAATATATTTATTTTTTTTTATCCTTTGTTATCACATGAGTTAATAAACATCATCGGTTAATTAGACTATCAAATATCTAAAAACTAAAATTAAATTCGATTAAAATTGAATTAAATTCGACAAGTACAGCTGTATATATTTTGCTGCGTGCATATTTATTTGGCACGCAATTTGGAAAATTTAGGTTTTAGATTATAAATATATTTATGAAAAGGATTAATATATAATTGCATTATCTTTGACAAGAGAGAATAGATTGACACACACTATTCAGATATATTGTATAAATTAAATTTATATTACGATTATATTACATTTGTAATAATTTGTATGATGAACAAGCAAATAATATATTTAAAAAAAATTTTTGGATGGACACTTTGAGACAAAGAAATATGACGTACATTGTCAATACAAACGTCAATATGAATTTGTCGAAGCTGTACTTTTTGTGATTTAATATTATATTTAGCAATTTATTAAAAAATTTTTGAAAGAAGAAAATATTTTTTCAAATTTCACAATTATTCACACAATACGATTGTAGTCGTTGGTGAATATTTTATCGTCTTGTTAATATAACGCATACGGAATGGCGTGAGAAAAATTTACGAGAGTGTCCAGACAGCGTTAATAATCGTCCAGCTTAATATTCTCATTAAGCGATTGTTCGCGGGCGTATGATTTTGTCAAGTTTAAAAGCTATTTGTCATCTAAAAGTACGTGGTACATATATTCCTTACTCTTTAATCAGGAACCGGCCACTTGTACTTCTACTTGAGAAGTATTGTGAAAGGTTTCTGGTACTTCTTTATTTTGTATAAAAATATCGATTTCTCGGAACGAAAGGGACAAACTGATAATGAGAAGAATAGTGAAATCAGCTCTTTCGTCGTCTCGTGAAATACGATTTCACGAGACAACTGCGATTTCGATGTATGTAACGTTGTGTTAATGTCGGACCAGATACTTAGAGGTATATTTACATCCGCTTGCATAATTCGAGTACTTGCTACATGAACTGCGTATATGATTTGTTCAATTAGATCGCGCGAATGTTGTATCGCGCCTCTTGCATAATATCAAACAAAACAATCGGATATTTACTGTAATTCTGATATGCGAAAATTGTTCTAAACAATGTGTTTGTTTTGTCAGTTTAATATTATCGCATATTAACTTGAAATAAAATTTAACATTTTTCTTTCCGTGAAATTTCAATAACATGTTTGTTTTTCGTTATATTATATATATATAGGTGTATAAAATTAGATTGGATTCGTATAAACAATACACAAAGATAAATTTAAGAAGATAAACGGCAATATTTCTCATTAAAAAATTAGTATTGTACACAAAATTTTCTCTTTTTATTTCGTTTCTTCGTCGTTTTACTGTATCCGAGTAACTGGCGAGTGATTAACTTATAATGGGGCAGGAAAGTGGATTTCGTCACGCTGAAAATCGGAATTTTCTAGGACGAATGTATAGTGTCGAGTGGCAGTGCGAGTCATCCTTGTTACTCGCGGCTCGTCGTGCGCGATCAAAATGTAGCGAGAATTTACGAATTGGATAATCAGCAGCATCCTCATTAAAGCCCCCCCACTAAACGCCCCCGCCTTCCATTCTCTTTCGGACGCGTGTATGAGGCTACGCATACGCGTCGGACGCGTCGCCCCCACCCATTTATCCGATCTTATCCAACTTCGAGGGGCATTTTTCACTGATCTGTGCCTTTTTTTAAACTTGCGCAATCGAACTCGTGAATCATTCTTGTAAATATTTAGATGTTACTATCCGAGAAACAGACGGATAATAAACTATGCTCTCTAAACAGTTGCAACATAGATCCACAACGTTTGTTGATAACGTTTGTTTATGCACTTATCAGTTTTACGAATCGATAAAATTAACACGTCTGTAGGTGAAGAGATAACTAAATATTTGTATAGCAATAAGAGAGAAAGATTCACATTTAAATACTTAAAAATTTTCTGTTTCATTTTTGTCCACTGTTCGTTTTTTTAAGAGTTTACAAGTGTTAGTTTACAAGTGTCAGTTTTATAACAACGGTAGGAACACTGAAAATTTTCTGTCATGCCACATAACATTTAAATTATAAAAATTTATATTTAAATTATTCCTTTCTCTTTTATCTGGATAAAAATATTATGAAATATCTTTTTATTTCATTTTTTGATTAATGCTCGTTAAAGTAATTTTCAGTTATATTGTCCTACTTTAAAAATGTATATTAAATAAATCTATCTTTAGTTTAAAAAACATCTTTTCATCCTTGGTATTATATTTTTGCGATATTCACTGTATCTACAGGAAGCGCTATAAATTTAAATATTGTTTTATATTCATGTTTTAATCATTTCTTTGCCACTATTTTAAATCTATTACACGGAGACTTAACGTTTGTTTAATAATATTACAGCATTTATGTAGAAATCTATCTATAAATTGAAAACGTATCCCACGCAATTAGCAATTAGAACGTAAGCAATGCCATAGATATGAGCGTAGGACATCAATCGAACAGTATACTGACTGTGCCGTAATAACAACCATGTAATAACGTAACTCAAGCGCGTAAATTGCGTATAATTAGCCGGCCGATTTATCGTGTGTCATTTAACTTTCGGTGGGCGTGAATCAGACGTGGCTCTGTTTATTACCGTAAAATCCACGTGGTGGTAATGCACGCGTAAATAATTAAATAGTGAAACCGCTCGAAATTAATTCATTGCTACTCGTCGGTCAACAATCAATATTTGATACGTATCTTTCACGCGCGTTGATTTGCTTAATTTTAGACTACTGTATATCTAGCATGCAGTACGAGACCACATGTTATGTCGCGAATGGTTAATGACTTTAAATATTAGCTCAATGCACATTTAATGAGTGACGAAAATAATTTGTGAAAGTAAATCAAGCGATTTATATATTATAATTACGATATTCGTATAAAATCTTATCCGTCAAGATTTATTCCTATACAATTTTCTTGCGATTGATAACAATATGGAAACATGAAAAATTCTATTCAATTGTTATAACAAATATTATTAGAGACAGTTGTTTTATTATTTATTAATTAATTTTATTAGAAAAAAAGTGTAGAATAACTTTATTCAAGTATCTCAATTATTACTACGATTGTTCTTTGAATTTTCCATTATTTATGCGGCCATAATCTTCCCATTTGCTTTTTTCATAACAATCTCCAACACTATTGTCAAACGATCGAACATTCGATCTTCGTTTACGACACGCTGCCATCGATGGCAGTCGGTACTCAGAATGTTTTATGCAAATAGCCATTGTCTATCCTGACATTGACGCGATGGCGAGAGATTTGTTTTGCGCTTCTTATGTGTCGTTGCACATAAAACGTAACGCATCTGCGTCGCGAATGTAACACTGTGGTAAATTCGGCTCTCGCTCCCTCGCGTGCTCGTGAAGAAATGTTGTCTCATAAATATGAATTCGTATGGCAAATACCGTGTGAGACGTCGGGCCAAGAAACTTCGAGGAAAGTTTAGTCACCGCATCGTTATTTTGCCATTAATACTTTAATGGAGTGTGAGATGAATCGTTAAGTTACAATCGATAACAAAATATAAAGATACCACACGCAGTAGTATCTTTATATATTTTTTAAATTAATTTTCGTTTTTTAAATTGCTGTATTTTAATTATATTTTAATTATATGTGTCTCGCACATTTCATTTCTCTTTCTTTTTTTTTATATCTTCTCTATTGCATAAATTTAATGAAAAGATTCTTATTTTAGATAAAAGTGCTTTTAGACTAACGAGTTTTACTTGTATCTAATATGTTTTAAAAAACATAAATTTTTGTTAGTTTATCAAGATACTAAAGTTTACTTTATTGATAGTCTTATCAAATTTAATAGCGTTAAAATTTTTAGTATTCATTTTTATGTATATAATTGTTAAATCAATTAGTTGCGTGGAAAATGATTACACAAATTTTTGTTTTTATTGAACATCAGTGAATATTTTTTACAACACGGATAAGAATTGTCAGTCTCTGAGTACGAGGTGTGTATTTCCTATTTATCCCTCAACCAAATCGACACCGGATGATCGAAGCTCGTTAAATTACGTGTCCTGACTTACTAAAAAGTCCCGCCCCGTAACTGTGCGTGTCCCTATCTTTTTGTCTCGTGCCTCTGTATGTTAATCATAAATCAAACACTATCACAAATCTTTCAGTCAAATGCAACAGATTTACATAAATTATTAATGCAAAATATATAAATAAGTAAAAAATATTTGAATTTTACTTTACTGATGCGTACATTTTATGTACGCATTATTGTGAAAATCCAAGTCAAAATCGAAGCGTATCTGATCTTATATCACATACGATACGTTCAAAATTTTTAGATTTTTTTTATTTTTTCGTAATTAACTCAGTTGGTTTTGAGACCGTTCTAGCAAGCTTGTTAAATTCAATAAACACAGTACAGCTATTTGGAGGGACGAATGGGAAGAATACTGAAAAGCAACCTCGTGACGTGCGAACCCAAATTCGTTCGGGTTTGTCAGAAAAAGGGAGATGAATGAGAAACAGAGGAGAGAAATTGCCGGAGAAGCCCTGCACCTGTATGGGAATGTGAGACGAGTGGAGGTGTGGGCTTTCTGAAAGGGTGGAGAGGAGAGGAAAGTTGCAGGTCGGCTAGACGGTACATTAGGTGCTATAAATGCCACTACAAATGACTTATTATACGGACATTTTTCGAAAAAGAAAAAAAAAAAGGTATATATCTAAATATTTATATCTAAATATAAAATCCGTCCATAGCAAAATCTGAGAAAAAATGCATTTACCTTTTCCTTAATTTATTTAATGTACAAAACATTAAATTATGTTACATAATCTGATAATATAAAGTAATCATTAATCCTCAACCTTTTTTCAAATTATTTTAAAATACATAATATGCACTTTACGTTAAATGATATAGTTTTGTCACATTTTTTGAATCATTTTATTTGAAGATATTTGAGATGCGATCCAGTTAATGCTGCAGATTGGATGTACTTAATGCTTTGTTGAGCTGCGGGAGGAAAAATTTTACGAATAGATAAATCAAAGAATGCTTCAAAGCATTTGCAGCGTGAAGTGGATCGCACTCTTAGATATCGAAGTGAAGTTCGATGAAATGTCCAGTATACAAGAGAGGCATTTATGACGCCTAGTGTACATCGCGCGAAACGCGTAACCGCAGCTGTGCGTGCGGTCGAGCTCCTCTCCCTCCCGCTACATCCTTCATCCTCCCTCCTCGTTCGCTTTGCTTACCTACCTACCCGAGACCAGACGCAGATACGGTTCTCACGTCCTCGATCGTCGGCGACGGCGATTTGCAGTTTGAAACAAACCCTTCCCGCGGTAAACGAGTGGCCTCGCTGGACCTGTCGAGCGTTGCCCGATTCTGGCTTTCTTTCTTTGGCAGAGCTGTGCTCTTGAAGACGCGATCTCGAGAGTAGTTGGTCGGTCGTTCTCGTATCTCGAAAATAAAAAAGAATCGAGGCAAACCACATGGTTTCCCAAATATAATTTTCGGTCGTTTACGCTTTGACTTTGTTGGTGAAATGAAACTGCGAGCGTATAGTCTCACCTAAATTTAATTTGATTAATTCTATTTCATATTCAAGATGTTATGCTATGGTTTGCTATCTTCTATACATATGTTCTTTTTTTTATTTACGAGAACTATAATATTTATATGTAAAGTTTCAGTATTATTTTAATTATTTAATTAATCATCGTTGAGAGACATCAAATATTAATACAATATTTTGGGCGTTTCTTATTAAATCAACTACACGAAAAGATATTGTACAAATAATTTAGGAAGGATATGTTATAATCACTTCCATTAATTATTTAATTAGTCTTCAAGGACATTCAGAAATTTATATAATTATACATTTAAACATTTAAATTTTATTATATCTTTATTTTCTTCTCTTCTACTTTTTACTTTGCTTTGTAAAAGCAAACGACTATCGATTGAAACAATAAACGATGTCTGGATGGGAAAAAGTGACAAAAATAATAGCTATCAAAATGAGATCTCTTCTATTTCTCTTCTCACAGCTCGCTCGATGTTGTCCGTTGTTTGCACAAATCGATGTTGACCTCACGATTGAAATGGCTTGCGTAGGTCCGTTTTATCTTTTCTCCGACCGATACTGATGTATATTGATCTTGCTGTCGTCTTTCTCGAAGAAAATACGATAGCAAAATGATGTTAATGTAGAACATCAATAGCATTTCCGAATAAACAAAGAGAAAGGTATTGTATAGATATAATGTCTTTTCGCATAATTCTAAAGTCACTTTAATTGCATATACTTTAATTGTAAAATTTGAAAACATATTTAATCAACATTGCACTATATTTATTGTTATTTCTACGCGGAATAAGTTCAATTCAATTTAACGATTTGATAAATTTGCCAACTTAACTACGTCGTTATCTCTTTTTGTCATTAAAAAAATTAACTGCCAACACAGAGATATGATATTGCTGTATGAATTATATTTTAAGATAAGAGAACAAGACAATCAGCATTTCAACGTAAAAAATGCAATTTTTTTAACACGCGTTAATGCTAAAGATACCGAGCGGTCATTGTTGATCGATTTTTATATTTTACATTAATATTTTTTATGTAAAAGATTGGAATTTGGAATATTTTGATTTTTCAATAATTGTGTCCTTTATATTGATGAAATATTTTCTTTTCCAAAATAATATTTTATTTTCTCCCTTTTTATAGTTAATTGATTCACTTTGTCCTTTTTGTGAGTAAAAATCTTTTAGTACTTCTAATGTTAAAGGTCGACAAATTTTTCGAACTTTGTCTTCATATAAAACACAGCTCATAATTGTACCGAAGCTGTTTTGCTGGGTTATCGAGCGAGATTAAAGATAGCATCGCTCGCGAAGAATGAAACGCTGTCATTGATGTTTTGCGTTAATAAAAGAAAATCTGGTTGGAGATTTAAATAAAAAATGAGTTTTCGTTGTTCTGTTCTATCTGTCTCAAGCACAGGTACAGATCTAATTTTTGTTATTCTTAAATTAGATCGTGTTAGTTTTGCTTTTTTTTTTTAAATGTTTATTACATTATTATTCACAAAAATGTCTTTGTGTCGATGTATACGATCCATAAAGGTCTGTATTTATAACTCGGGTCCATAAATTTGATAAACTTATAAATGACTGTGCAAATTAGTCGTCCCTGCGAGAAGAAAATCGGGTCAGTGCCCCAACAAGCAAGTGTCTACCTCTGCTGGTTTGCTCACCGGATGTCTTTACTACGGCTTCGATACGTTAGCCATAGGTAGAGCCACGGATACGTTTATGCGATCTGACCGCTGTGGATAAAGTAGATTCCTGAGAACGTTTGATACTCTACAGGGTGTACTGTTTAGAGTCGTATTGGAACGATTTTATTAGAAATATGATATTTTGTGCCAATTATTCCTTTTTTTCTTCTTAATTTTTATCTTGTCCGGTCATATTTGAATTTTTTCTTTTTTTTAAAATAAATATTGATTGTAATATTCTTTTATAATTAGACTTTATTTCAAACTGAACGATGAGTAAGCGTTTCGTTTTTAATTTTTTATTTTCGAAATATGATCTTAAAAAAACCACGCAGATTTTTATGTTTTGAAAAGCCGTTTGTCTTTGCTAACAAAAATAGGTTTTAGATTTCACAGGAAGTAACGTTAGTGACCACTTCCTGCCAATTCCAGACACTGTAAAGAAGTTATACACGTCGTGCATTCGAAATTGTTTTAAACTGAATTACAAATTTATCGAAACTTTTATTCTCAATCGCTTTTTTTTTATTTTATTTTTATACAAATGACATTTTCCATTGATTCAAAAAAAAAAGCAACATCCGTTCTTGCGCACGCGTGCTGAGAGAGGGAGGGAGGTGGCAGAGAGAGGGACAGAGCAGAGAGGAGGGCAATGGTTAGCAACAGGTTGTGACGTCACGAGGCGCCACGCGACTCCGCTTCATTCACGAGAAGCCAGAAGAGCGAAAGAGGGTGGACCAGGAACTCATAACCGGCGATGCCTTGCCTTTCCTGTTTTCTCACGTGATTCGACAAGCCGGTTTATCTCGATCGACGGCCGCGGCACTGGCAATTATTGGCCCGTAACGGTTTATGCCGAAGCCCGGCAGCGAGGTTACGGAAATGGGTTCCCAATTCCGAATTGACGCGGATAAAATTAATGCTTCGCGCAAATGCGTTGTCATATATATTTAGTATACAGGCTTTTTAGATACACGGGCTCTTGGGTAGGTTCAACCTTTACTTAAGAGCTTTCCGTGATTAAATTGATAATCACAAGCCATTCCACGTGACTGCTGGCTGGTTATTAATTAAAACAAGGATAAAAATTTATTTACGTCACATAGAAAGTATATATTCTTATTTTGTTGAAATCTCGAAATACGTCAAATTTTTAACTTGTTTAAATTTAATATTAGGAGTTGAACGAGTCTAAAAAGTTGGAGCACAGTCCTTTACGTAACAAATAATGCTTAACAGAATCGACCAATCAGAGTCTCTTTTTCTATGAAATGAAGAGCTTTAAAGATGCAGAGTTTTGCTTTAATGCTGGTAGATGAATAGTATTGTTCATTCGATTGACGTAATTATGTTTCGACGTTATTGTCTATATATTTTTCTGGACGAATATAACTTTATTTTATACATAACTTTATATAGATACTTCATAAACAGTATTTGCTTTTCATATCATAAACACGTTATATCTCTGGTCCGGTTCCACTAACGTAAGATCAATTTTAATCTCGGTTCAATTTACTCTTTCTAAGAAATTAGAAAAAGTTAAAGTTGATCTTAAACATTGGCGGGAACCGGATCTGAAGCTCATTCTACATTGGACACAAAACCGATCGCAAGTTTGTGTGCGACAGCCAATCTGAAGCTTGCTTGATTTTCAAATCAACGCTTTAGATTGGCTTACGTGTAGAATGGACTTTATATAAATACAGTTAACCTGCGCGACACTTGCTCGAAGATACTCGTCAGTGTCGTTCATCTTCAATCAACGTGACGTTTATTTCCTCGCTAACTCATTCATTCTACAAAATCAATGCTTATTCTTACCGAGCGAGCGAGCGAGCGCTAATTTCGCTTTGTCAAATTTCCCCTCTTTAGAGAAATGACCGAATGCATCGATCCCCTCTCTCGTCGATTCGCGCTGACCCAGGGTTCTTCAACCCCGCGACATCGTGCTCGTAGCTACGACGTTCTCGACGCGACGTTCGAATTCGAGTCTATCCGTTGCAACTCTCGGCCCTCTCGCCTTCGCACGGTAAGACGGCGAGCGAAGGATGAAAGACGACGGCGAGGCAAGGTGAACGCGGCGCGAGTACCCCACCACGGAGCGAGTAGCCACGCGAGTTCATTCATGAGATCGTGGGAACGTGCCTCACGGTGGGTCCGTTCTACCCCGTCCTCCCCCCCCTCCCCCCACC
>NW_017304543.1:3899320-3899829 GCF_001594115.1 Trachymyrmex septentrionalis
CTCTCTCTCTCTCTCTCTCTCTCTCTCTCTCTCTCTCTCTCCCTCTCCCTCGCGCTCCCGCGGAGGTTCCTTCTCCCTCGCGTCTAGCACCTGTTTCTACCTTCTCCCCCTTCTCCCCCCTTCGAGCCCCGCTCCCGGCCTCGCCGACCCGCTCTCGCTCCCGCAATTCCTCACCCTAGGCCTTTCCTCTTCTTACTCTCTTTTCTCTAATCATTCCTCCTTCTTATTGCCGCATGCACTCATTTCTCTGTACTTAACTTCCCTCTCGCTCCTTCCGCTCCATCCATTCCTCCGCTATAATTCCGCTCTTCGTACTTGTTGTTTATCTACCTATCTTTATATAATTCCATTCTTAATAATTTCTCGTCCACCGACATTACATTTGTTTCGTTGTCAAAATCCTTCGTTCCTTCGCATAGCTTTCTCTTACTCCTCGAGCAACATTGTGCCATGTGCTTTGCCTCCGTCTCTCTCTCTCTCTCTCTCTCTCTCTCTCTCTCTCTCTCTCT
>NW_017304543.1:3899929-3901331 GCF_001594115.1 Trachymyrmex septentrionalis
TCTTTATTCAGGTATAACGTATTTTTTTTTCGCGATCGGCACCAATGTCTCTCTCGCACCACTTTTGTAGCCATTCTCCCCTTCTCCGCCATCTGCTCGTCTCCCTCTACAGGTCTGTTCCGCACGCTGCTTCGTTTTACCTGCTCGCGGCCACTCGCCTGATCGCCCCTCTCTCTCTCCGACCCTTTCCCAAGATCTACGTTCGGTACAGTGGCTGCTACAAGCTCTGTCATTTTATCGACGAAAAACATCAAGAGAACATATTTGTCCGGATGGAGAACATTGGTCAACCGTGCTGACTTCGAAAATGTTTTCATAGGCTATGTAAATTTCCCGACAATATGTTTTTCCGAACTGCTGAATTGGACATGTACAGTAGAGAAAATAAAACGAATATAGATTTTTTTATGCGATGTGACAATAACATTTTCAATTATTTCATTTTTAACGATTCTATACTTATTTTAGCAGAAAACTAAATAAAATAATAAATCTCAGACGCGTGTAACGTATAAACTGACAGCTAGGAAATCGAATCGAATCAGATTGTGGGAAAGAAATTTCCGTCTCCGGAGAGTACGATGGTTGAGCATAAGATCTATTGTTTCCTGTTGACTAGACGGGAATTAATAGCGCAGGAAGAAATACGAAGAAGTTTTTATTTAACACATTTCCTTTTCTCCTTTCATTTATTCTGCATACAATTTTCTAAGAAAATACATATAAATTTATATCTTTTTAACAATGAACTGTCCAAATCAAGTTCTATTTATTATATGAAGATTTTCCCTATCACTCTATTATATTTTCATATATCGCAAGGAATTGTTGTTTTAATATTTTTTTAAATTAAACCGCTCCTATTCGAAGAAATTGAGACAATTTAAATATCACGCAGCATAATGAAAAATTTATGTGTATATATATATAAATATAAAACACTTTTATTTTGTTTTGTATTATATATACAAAACACTCTTGCATTCTTCGAAGATGCAAAAAGTGTTTTGAACGCAATATTGAGAATTTTTTATCGTACTCTCTCAATCTGATTCAGTGGATATTCATTAATCATCCAGTGGCATATTTGGTACTGATAATCAGTGAAGTTCAATTAAAAAAGGAAGAATATTTAAGCATTAATAACTAAAATACTGATATTTGCATATTAATTTCAATCTTCCAATACTATATTCATTTAAGCACTAAAACAAGATTAGATCATCATAAAAATTAGCTATATTAGGGATCTCACATTTAATTCACTGATTACCAGTAGCATACTTGGCACTATCAGTGATTATCCACTGATTCAGATTTAGAGAGTAGTGTGAGCTACTTGAATTATTCAGAGATGTTACCCTTTTCATCTCTGATATATATATATATATATATATATATA
>NW_017304543.1:3901431-3903701 GCF_001594115.1 Trachymyrmex septentrionalis
ACTTTCGTAGTTTACTGTACTCGACGACCTCTGCGTGGCCGGCAGCCGGCGGAGACATAATTGCGGCTCGTAATCATGCTGCTGAGCCCGAGGGTATTCCTCGTCCCCTCTCTTTAATCCTCGTAGCTCGTTTCTACTTCGTCTTCCTTTCGTTCTGTCGTACCTCCTTGTCTCTTTCACTCTCTCGTGCGTTCTTCCCCCTTATCTTCGCTTTGCGTTTCTCCAGTTTGAAACGAGTAAAATGTAATAACGTTACGTCCGCGGAAGTTAAAGACCCGAGTAGGAAGCCCGAAAGGGAAGAGATTTGATAGACATCGAGTGGAACCCCCCGAAGCGATGATGGGGATTCTAAGGGCTCGGTTCAGTTCAATGAGTTGAGTGCAAAAGCGAGATGTAAAAATACAGGAAAAAGAAGGCAAGTCTTATGTTTAAAAATATAATTAATATTATATCATTAACTCTTGTCTTATCTATCGTGAAAAAAATACTAGACACTTTCCATTTAATGACACAAATTGACACAAACGTCATTCTATCTTTCTCTGCATTCCATGAGTAATAAAGACCGAACGATACTTGGGTCCACCAAATTGAAAACACCCACTATCGAGTTTGTGATTAACATTTAGCTACATCTGCAGGAACAATTATATTGTGTAATATTATTTGGAAAAGACTAGTAATATATTGCCTATCGGATTAGTTTCACAACTGCAACAGACGTGGAATGGTGAAAGAGACGCGGAGATCGACGAGGAAACTTTATTTATTTGATTACTATATATATAATGTTACATTTGTATAGCCATTCCATAATAACGGCGCGTTTCGCAAATATGCTCGGTAGCCGCTACCGCTTAGATAGGTATAGCTATATTATTGCGAGAAATGCACCAGGCGAAGAACGAGGCACGGAAGGTGGACGAACGTAGGCCGGACTACGCGCGTTCGGTGCGTATCACACGCGCTATTACCCCTAGCTAGAAGATACGGCTCGCCGCGCCGCACCGTTTTACGACCGAACGTTTATTCGCCATTTCGAGCCTCTTAACGTCCGCCGCGGAATATCGAGCTTAATATATCGGGACGTGAACCGTTTCGCCTCTCTCTCTCTCTCTCTCTCTCTCTCTCTCCCGACCATCCCTTTTCCTCCACGCCCTCTTCGTTCCTCGTATTATACGTTTGCGGACGCTATATTGAGAGAGCGCCGAGACGAGAGTGTTGCACGAGAAGTTTCGAAAGGTCGTCCCATGATTTGGTGCGAATGAAATATACTGACGGCGATTGGATCGCGTCCTTGCGGTGAAAATTTACATTTTACTGAACTGGGATTAAGTTAGCATCGACCTGTGACGATCTTAATCAGATATAGATATTTTATAATTGCATCTCTTAAACTTAATCTCCTAATGTTTCATGAAAACAGTTAATTATCTTGGAATATTAATATATAAATAATATATATAGATAATATTTGTTTATTCTTCGAGATGTGCGAGTATACATTAGTAAGATTAACATTTATATAATCAGTATAACTAGTAAGCTTATGAAATTGCGAACGCACAAATATGGCCTATAATGAATTTTATAATAACTGTATTTTAAAAAATGTACTACTGTTAGAATTTATTTCCATATATTCGTACGTAAAATGTTTTATTTTTAAACTTATAATTAATCTTCTTCAGTTACTACCAATTGCATTAATGTATTCTCAAAATGTAATAATTTAATATATCTCGAATCTAATATTATATATGCACAAGTTATAATTTTCAACGCATGAATTGCAAATAAATCCTAATCCGTGACATTAAATCCCATCGTTAACAGTATATTCTCCACGAAGGTCATATCAGAATTTTAAAGGCTCATTTCACAAAGATGTGATAATATCCACCAAGTTGATTGTATTTCGATGTCAATTATGTAAAACCCTCTGCAATCAATTCCTCGGTCAGGTATATCATTATATTTATATATTTAATTTACAAGTGATGCACAGGTTTGCACAGGTTGTGCAATATAACCTGCGATCTTTATGGCTCACGAGCCACATGCGGTCCACCTTTAAATTTTTTGTAACTTGTCGGATTGTAGCTAAAAATATAAAATTATATTTTTTGTACGTAAACGAAATAAACATCATGTGATCAAACAAGTTTCTACCTATTTCTGAAAATGACCCTCAGAAAAGGTTGTGCATCACTGATTTACTGAAGGAATAAATCAGATAATAATTATTATCAAAATATTATTTATATATA
>NW_017304543.1:3903737-3911909 GCF_001594115.1 Trachymyrmex septentrionalis
TTTTTTTTTTTAGTTATTATTGTAGAATCAGAAAAAGGTATGATAAAAAATAAATTAAAGAGATTAAATTTAATCTATCTTGGTAGAAAGGAGTATTAAAAAAATTTCTGTTTAAAAGAATTAAACAAATTTACATGAAATAATATATCGTCTTATTAAAAGGCAAAACATATAAACATCATTAACGAGAGTAGTTAATACGCGAAAAATTTCGATTGAGCCTGTTCGAATCCATCTCGTCTCTCGGAAAAGTATAAAGGAGGACCCTTACGACCGGGTGTAACCGATTAGGGATGCTATTAAATATACGCGCGCGGTTGCAACAGGTACACGACCTGAAACGGGCAACAGCCGGCCGATGTTATTGCTCTCGGGAAGACGGTAGCCGGGGTAATTGATTATCTTGCGCCCTTTATACGTTACGAGCTTGCCCTACCTCTTAAATCCAGCCTCCGCGATCTAAGAGATGCGCTCTCCTCGCATTTTCTATACCCGCAAATTATACGGCGGAATCGACGTTAGTTTCAAGGGAAAAAAAGAGTTAAACCGAACGAAAGTGGTCTACTCTACCAAGATGAGGGATCGCGGTATATGCAAAGGAGAAATACTATAAAAATCGACAAAGGCATAAAAAATAATTTACATCGTGTATCCTTCATTATAGTATATTCGCGGTATTATTATTTCTAATAGCAGTACGATTTGTATTAAATTATTATTATTATTATGTCTTAATAATCCATCTTCCTAATTCGCGCCGCACAAATTTTACAAAGTGAAATATATAATATGTATGAAATTAGGAAAGTGTCGGAATCATCTTTCTTTTGTTTCTTTTCTTCGCTAAGCACTAAATTAATCATATCCGTTTTTAAGGATATATTGTAGTAGCAATTTAAGCGTTCAAGTATGAAAGAGATATTATCAAAAACACCAAGTAACAAAATTATGCACATATTTAATAGCACACTCTTTGCGATTTTATTTTGTACTTAATCTGATATGCTGCAGGCTGCAATTTATAGCATAGTTTCTCGTGTCAAAATAATGAAAATACATTCCGAAATGTATGAAAATAACGGAAACAATAAAATTTGCATACAAGTATATATATTTCCTATCATACGTATGCACGTAATATGAATGACGAGTCTTGGACGAAAGGGAGTTCGAGGGAAGCTATAAATCGATTAAATCATTAATCCAGGTATACCGAAGTATCGCTGCGGTAGATTCCAAACAAGGCAGCGCAGTAAATTACAAATTAATTACAGCTCGGCTTATGACGCCCGTCTTCCAATTTCGAAGTGGCGAACGAGAAGAGCTCGACTCCGACGGTGCTGCAAGGCGCGTGCAACTTCCGAATGCGCAGCGAGGCCCGTCTTCCCGGTTTTACGCGGCGTATTCTGCCATGTAGAAGTCCTCCTCTTTCCACGGATGTATTATGGTTAAACTGCCGCTCGCTGGTACTCTCCTGGAGGCCGCTCGCCTCCGTTCGACCGTGGCTTCTGGTCTCCCGCGAGAAAGATTACGGAGATAATGGGGGCCTGAGTAGCTGCAACGCGTTGCTCGGTCCCCGCTCCTAACAAATTGCTGGGTTCATTCATCCTCTCTCGACGATATATACAAGAAAAAACTAGCCGCGCTAGCTACTCACTCGGCGGTACATGCGTGTAACTTCGTCCTTTCTCGCGTGGCTAATCGTTATCGGAATACTACGTTCCCGTCTCCCGCGTCTCCGAGAATCTCTTCTGCGTCGGACACTGGTAGCTGTATCAACGACGGATACTGGAAACGTGCACTTCCCACGCGTCATTCAACACGCGATAATCGGAAATTTCCCACAGAGGTCTTCGAAATTCTTCTATTTGACGATTTATTTAACCACTGTAAAAGCGGTCGTCCCGGAAAAAGGAAATTTCTCGTTTCCCGTATATCGTGCGACTTTACAAGAGGTTCTAGATTATCGCACCTGCATTAATCACAGATAACTATATGTTTTGTATTCTTGAAAGATATCGCGGCATATATAATATATGCCAGGTAAATGTTTCTAAAGAACCGCAGAGATCATAAATCTTAATTTTCTTTTTATTTATTAAAGCGTTATTTATATCTCACTTATATCTCTATTCTTCGCAAGATTGTTACACTTGCTGAAAACTATCATTCTTTGTATTAACATTTTAAATACTTGAATATGTATATATGTGTATACATATATTAGAGTCTTGTGCTAAGTGCAATGTGTTTGTACCTCATTGGCAAGTGTGATTCACGTTCTTTAAGAGGCGATAATTTCCATATTATCTAGTGACTAATACGCGTTTAACGGCAACCGTGATTTTCCTTTCGTTCTGTCTCCGCGGCGATTCTGATCTATCGATTATATCTACTCGCGTAGAATTAATCTTTGCTTGGAATTTGCTCTATATTTTCCAATAACACAACTATAATCCCTCTTACTAATTTTTTGCAGTTATACAATAATTCTCAGGTATATTTTTAGAAATACGTTAGCATTTCCATCTCGTTCGATCCGTTTTATCATCTCTCTACAAGACCTTACTTGAGTAAATATTTATTGGAGCAAAAATGTACATATATTCTCGCAAACTTCAAATGATTTGCAACCGGTTTGTAATATTGACGATTGTGTACGCAAATATACATATCATTATCTCTCAAGTAGCCTTTGACTGAGACTCTGCCTATATACATGTATGTACATGCAGCTAATTCAGAAACTTCAAACACGCGTGTCACATAATACGTTAAAACAGATAGCAGATATAGCTATTGAA
The DNA here is from genome assembly GCF_001594115.1 of Trachymyrmex septentrionalis. Lineage (NCBI taxonomy): Eukaryota > Metazoa > Arthropoda > Insecta > Hymenoptera > Formicidae > Trachymyrmex > Trachymyrmex septentrionalis. The sequence goes on from NW_017304543.1 coordinate 3,906,542, forward strand.
TAAATTTTGTATGATTATCATATTTCATGATGAGATTTTACGCGATGCGAGTTACCCGCGCCATTTACTGAATAAATTATCTACTTTTAGCAGGTAAGTCTAAACTCGTCGCGGTAGCTTTTTACGTGACCGGTTTATCAATGTAGCTCTTTTTCGTTACGATCGACTCGAACAGCCGCAAGTGTGCGCCGAGAACCTTCGATAAGAGAAGCGCGTGGGCACTGGACCTGATATAGTGCGTGGAAAGAAGCGTCGATAAGATGAGTCGACATACTGCTTGATGTGTTTGCGTCGATCCCATAAATCGATAACCAGTCCCATACACAATTTGCATGAATTAATAAACAAGGCGTGCCCCATAACCACGCTGTACAATGTTTTATAATAGCATATATTCTGGAGATTTAATTAACATTGAAAAACTTAATTTGAGTAATAAATTAAAAGAGTCGATCAATAATATCGCACTTTGATTCCTATCTCATTTCAATAAATTTTGCGAAATATCTACTTCTATAGTTATCGTTCCGACGTATTTACTACTCGCTAATTGTAAGCATTAATTTACGATAAAACTGACAATTCCTAATTGTTATTAATATGTAACTATGAGATACCTTATTTTTATATAGGTATGTATATGGTTGAAATACATATGTGTGAATATTGAAATAATCTCTTAAAATCTTTTTATTGTATAATAGTTAATTCTGATAGGGACAGACTTTAATTTTTATGTAAAAAATATTTACGAAAAGGAAAATGTAAAGAGAAATACATAACAACTTTTGCATACAAATATATATAAACTTATATATATTTTAATTTTTTTTAATATATTGTATATACAAATATTTTGCTTTAATTTTCATTGTCCATGAAATTCGAACGAGATGAAAAACAAACAAAACTTAATATTTTACACAATATGTATATAATATATATATTATTTTAATTATTATAGTATTTTTTATTCTTCTTTTATTTTTGTTAATTTAAACAATAAAAATTTAATCAGTTATATGCAATTAATATAATTAAGATTGACTAAATAATATTAATACATCACTTCATATTTTTCTTAATTGCATTTCCTGAAAAAAATCTTATTTCTAAATATAAACCACACAATAAATCAACGTATGCATAAATTGCGCATATAAATATTAGCACTAGTCTAACCGATATCCATCCGATTTAAATTAATGGATCTACTAAAGAAATATTTCAATAGAAATTGATTATTAAATTTGCGCATAATAATAAATAATAAATAAGAAACGGATGCGCTCTCTCCATCCGATGCTTTTCAACTTTCATTTCTTCCTTCAGATTTTATTGCACTCGTATGATACAACACTCGCGAAATCATGATTAGTTACGCATATAATTAATCGTCGTAATAAAATAATCGCCCACACTTGCGCGTCCCTGATGTTAGTCATATACGACGCAAACTTTGTTATTATGACGGAATCTCATCAAAATGCGATAATAATGCGAAAAAAATAGCTGTATGATTCACTCGTCATATATCCAACGATTCGCAAATTATTTTGCGCTTTCAATCGAAAAGCGACGAATGAATTATGTTTAATTAAACGAAAAATTCAATGCAAATAAACTTTATTTCTTTAAAATGAATAAATTGAAGATATTATGCAATACTGAAAGAGAGAAAAAAGATTATTATTTTGAATTTAACAAGTGGGAAGGGATTACAAACATTTAGCTATTTATCTTATTTTTGTTTATAATTTATACGTCAACAATTACATTTCTTTCTTATAAGTTTAGTTATTTTATATTATTAGAAATTAGTATGCTTTGATAGTATACAAGCAGTCTTCCAGTTGGATTGGTGAAACCATCATTGGTCCCCTTAATCTCGGTTTTGTTACCGCATCCGATTAAAATATAGCATTACTCATATAGCTTCGTTTTTTATTAGGCGAGGATTTAACCGCTAGTTTACTTTGGATTGTTAAGAAAGATCCATGCATTGATGTACACGTCTTTTTATTATGAGAGTTTGCACAAAATAACGAGTCTACTTTTGTTTATTCCGTGTCGTTTATATTATGTATGTTTATAATATGTTGTTGCTCGAAAAATGCCATGTGAAGTGACACTTAAAGACTAAGTATGTATACATGAAATGAAGTATATACGTGAGAAAGTAAATGCTAATGCTGACAGAAATCTGCATATATTACAAAATCGTCTGAATTGCCAATAAAGGTGAGTGTTATTTCAAACATTGATATCGGATATATCGGACAATTCGATAATTATTACTTTACGTTTTATTATCATCGTTGCGATATTATTACCGTTCAATAAGTATTATTTGCATACTTTGCCAAATTTTTGATATCTGTTGCAGATTTCAATCAGATTTTAATGAGATCAACATATATTTTTTCAGATAGACATTTAAATTACTACAAAGATGTTTTATTACATAAATTGTACTTTCATATCAATGCATCGGATATAACGATCTTCGCGCGAGTCCTGCGTCATCGAACAATAGTTATTGATTCGCGACTCGCATGTCGATATCGAGGCTACAGTTTCGACGGATATGCGGCATCTCTTACGTAACAGATGCGGTTTCGCGATGATCGTCCTAACAGCTGATGCGTAGGAGTGGCCGAGTGAACCAGTTGACAGCGTTGAACTACCGTCCGTCCGTTTTCTCATCTCTTCGCTCCCGCTTCGCAATATTTTCGCTCTATCCCTTCTCGACTTCTTCCACGAGACTCGTTTGCCACACGACCGGCACGCACCAGTTAAGCCATCCCTTACATCTGCAGTTTACATGCGTGAACCAGCAGCTATCTTCGTCTTTTCCTGCTCCAATCAATATATTTCTTTTCCGCTATCTCTAATCCATTTTTATTTTGCCTTGTACTTTTTTTACTAAAATATATATACTTCGCCTTTGCGATTAATGCTAAAATTATCGATCGTATATTTATGTTGTAGACAAAAAATTATGAAGTACTTCCTTTCTATCTGCTTAACAAATGAAAGCTAGTAACGAATCTGCGTTTTATATATAAGAGCCTGTTTTCTATAGCTGATCTAGCGTACACTTTTGAACTTGAAATGAAATATACATATGCTTGATATTTGGTGAAAGCAAGAAAGAAAGTTCCAATATAATCTAGTGCAGAAATCAAAAAAACAGATGTAAAACGTTTTATCTGTATTTCTAATGTGGAAATAAACATTGAGGTAAGCAATAATTAATTAAATTGCATTTACATTTCATAGCTTCGAAAAACTGCATAGCTTAGCTAAAGTTTCACCGCAAAAAAAGGATGAGTAATGATTTTTAATAGAAATATTTTTTAATATATTTTAAAGGTTGAAGATATTCTATATTTAGAGGAAACATAATGTATTGTAAATGAATCCATGATTTTAAATGAAGGCAAAAACTGCGAGATTAAATTGAGGTACATGAATGTGACCATTAATATTTAATGTGTCTAATGTTTTCTTACAAATTTTATTATGTGCGATGTGACTATGCAATAGTGACTACTGCAAGTAGTAATAATTACGAGGTGATTCATTTGCGTGCAGCTCATTAGGCTTTAATTTTTTCACCGAATGCCATCTTCACTCGTATGCGATTGCTGGTACTCAAAGGATATCTGTCACTTATAGTTCTTCCGCGATGAAAGCTGTGTTTCTTTCACCATTTTCTTGCTCATCCGACGACTGGTACCATGCCGGTCGGTCTTACACCGTCCGTAGACCAGTTTCTACTCTGTTTTCTTTTTTTTCCTTTCCTTTGCCTTCTCCTCCCCCCTGTTCTTCTTTACTCCTCTTTCTGCTTTCCTTTTTCGCGTCTCACTGAGTACCGCCTTATTTCCAGCACCAGGGGAGTTTTCGTTCAGGACGCGCTCAATACAATGTTGTTAGTCTCAGAGATTAACGTTTTCCTTAGCATTATATTTATCCGTTAGATCATCTTTGGTGCGTAACTGTTACTTATAATGGAACGTGTGAAACATAGCATTAGCGGGCAAACCATTTCACGTTACCGTTACACGAATAATATAATATATCATTATGCGGTAGCCGATGAAGTATGAATTCATAATTCGGAATTTATCTCCGTCGTACAGTTTAATGCGAGAGGCTCGTATGCAAATTAGAGAATGAATGAATTAAACCGCGGACATTTCTCACGCTACACAGCGATACTTCGAGCTAAATGCGCGCATACAAATGGCATCTAGTAGTGGTTAATTCGAATTGTCGCGAAACAGGGTTTCCCAGTTAGAGATGAATTTGTTACAAGCTCGTGTCGTTACACCAACGATCCTCGGATGGGGAACATTTAAGTTCCAGCTTCGCGCTCTGATTTTCGAATGGACGTCATGGTGGCGCGCGAGCGCTCACGCGTTGATTAGCGCTACATCGTTAAACAAATAAAATAACGAAATATATAATTGATTCCACCAAGAAGACGTCGCCTCGAATGGAGAAGGCGAACAGGTTTCCGCCACGTAGTAGTGTAAGAACCTCGCGCACGGCGCGAGGGAAACGAAAACGCTCCTAGGGAACGCTGTTGATACACTTCAGTGTACACCTCGAAGAAGAAGATGCATCAAACGATGGCAAACGAGTTTTCGCGGCGATCGGTTTTGCGGTAATCGCCGATGCAAATAATTGTACTTACCGCACTGAGTGTATCCGATCATTCTAATATCACTGATCACTACTCAGAGAGTTCATTATCAGTTATGAAGATCTCATCGCTTTCGACTTATTTATTCTATAACTCGCGATAAAAATTGGTTTTTTTTTTCTTTTAATATTTCCATTTATTTCCATTGTAAATAATGAGATTGGTAATTTCCTTACACACCGCGAAAGGTGTGCAACAAGGATTTGATCTTTCGTGGAAATTTCCGCAGTTTTAACGTTTTAGCTCGAAACAGTTTATTTAACAGTTGAGCAGTACATCCCGAGCGATGTTATTAATTTCAGAAACTCGTGAATTATTAATATATAATTTCCATATATTTAATTGTATTGGCAAGCACGTAGAGGAAAAATGGCCAGATATAATGTATATCGCGTCGTGCGCGCTATATACAATAAATATATATGTTTATTAATTTTATCATGTTTATCAGCATGTCGGGAATACGTTATCGGAGCGATTTGCTCCCATGTTACCTGTTCTTGGTAGCTCGCGGAGTAAAATCGTGCGATGGTAGCAGAAGAGAGCGCGACAGGAGATGCCGGGATGCTGCGCGCGAGCAAGGTGGGGGAGAAGAGCCACGCGATCGAGATTTATTTATAAGTCAGCGAGCTCGAGTTCGCTCCTACATTCTCCCGC
>NW_017304543.1:3912009-3915558 GCF_001594115.1 Trachymyrmex septentrionalis
CTCTTTCTCTACGTGATTTCTTGCTGTTGCGATTATACCCACCGGTGTTGTCGGGCCTAAGCGTAAGATCTCGGACAACGAGAATTTCTCCATCCTTACATTATACGGAATATCGGCTCTTTTTACAGGAATTAAATGTTCGCGAAAGAACCTGCGTGTACATTTAATTAACGTTTGTTAAAACAGAGAGATTATTACGGTCATATTGCAGCCATTAAAACAGATTTACATAGGCCGGTTATTGTATTTATAAGCTTTCTCGCATGTATCGAACGTTATATTGCAAATTGTAAAACAGGATTTCACGCCATTCAGCGCTAGCCGTGAATATATTGATTTGAAAAATCGTGCTTACGTATTGATTGCGTCAAGGTATCGAGACAATTGCGAAAGTGAAAAGTTGTAGGGTGGGAAAAGGCAAAGTGGGTTTGCTGTCGAGAATGTTGTTGATCTTTTTCACATCCAGCACGCATGCAGCAATGTGACTCAGCATTCGGTAATCGCATGCCCTTGACAAGAAGAATGCAACTTGCATTCGGAATTGCAAGTGTTAAAGATTTAGCATAGCATAAAGATGTGCGCGGTATCTATATGTAAAGTAATATACGTTGTATTGTGTGTGTATGTATCAGATGAATTCAAAAAGGATCCCATCAATTGTAATCTTTTTTACCGTCCGTTTATTATTTTTATTCTCTTATTACGTAATACTGATACTAATTAATACACAGGAAGAACGGCTTTTGCGTGAAGTGAAACTAAAAATAACTTTGCCGGTCCATCAAAATAATTATGCAAGACGCTTAAGTATAATAAAAGTTGCTGCAAAAAGTTTTGACATTTCAGCAACCAGTTTGAGTATTCTACATAAAAATACACTTTAAATAACCTTTTCAACGTGTATATACATACATTCTGTTTTAATTACATAACACATAGTGTATTGAACGTTCTTCAAAAATGTAACTCGGATAGAATCGTTTAGCGTTTTTTATTCTTTCGCACTTTTTTTTTTCAATATATTTCATAATGTTTACATGATTTAACAAAAATTAATAAGAACAATTTTTATTGTGAAATCTAGATATCTGAGAGCGTCTCGCGGTTACGCGCGCAACAGGTTTTTCTCCTTCTGGATTTAATTTTGCCGGATCTTATCGTTAACGAGAACGTGAGTGGAAGATAATGGGCGGTTAATTAAACACGAAATAAACGTTAAGACAGCTTCTATTTACGATGTACGCGGTGCGTGCCGGCTCGCTTGAGCAGAGCAGATGCGTGCGCGCGGCCTGTTCGCGTGTCTGCCTTCCCTCCGTCTGGCCGCGACTCGATTTCGCGAAAAGCTAATTAAAAGTCGAGGATTGGTGAGCTAAGGTACTTTCGGTACTTCGGTTCTCATCAACGATTCGTCACTCCGCTCAAGCGATTATTTTCGTTCTCTTTACTAGGTAATTAGGGTGGAGCGAAAGGAGAGATGCGTCGCAAAATCGGCCAGTCGACCGTCCGATATTTCTTTGGATTGTGTGTGAAAGATTATTTGCGTTTTAATTAGTTTGCGAATGATTGAAAGAACTTTTATTTACAGTTTATTTTACGTAAATTCCAAGTAACGTGATGTGAAAAATATTAACAATATTTTACGCGCAAAATCTACTCTCTTAATATGAATCAGTGGATAATCTACTGAACTGGCATACTTGGTACTGAATTGTCAGCATATCATATTAGCACATTTGGCACTGGATAATTAGTGAAATTCAACTATAAAAGAAGAGAAATTTAAGCGTATATAGTTAAAATACCGATATTCGCACATTATAATTCCAATCTTACAATACCATTATATACGTTGAATGCGCTACACTTATGCATTGAAGCAAGATAGCTATAGGTTACAGATACCTTTCATTCATTAATTAACAGTGGCATATTTGGCACTGAATCAATGATAATCCACTGATTCAGATTTAGGGAGTGAAATGTCTATGGCATAGAGAGAACTCTCATATAAAATAATTCAAAATACACGCGACACAAAACATATATATCATTAATTATTTTTATTAGAGGGCTGATTTTCCGACTTTCTTTTTCTTTTTTTAATAAATTTATCCCATACGTCAATATTATCGTATATAAGAAAAATAAAGCAAAGGGGAAATAAAAGTAACGACATTACGTAAAGAGATAAATTTAAAAGGGGCCCGTGGTTTCTTGATATGTGCGAAATTTACGTAAATCGCAACTGCGTAATAGGGATTATCGCGCTGTGTATATTCACGAACGATGCTACAAGAAGGTATTCTAGATACCAAGCGCGCGCAAGGCAGGTAAAAGCACTCATGGAACAGGTTCGAAGTTACTCGGGAACTGGTCAAGCAGCGAATAGGAACAACAAGAGATATTATCCGATTGTACATATATACGGCCGATTGCCGGCAGGCGTACGTAACGGTATCGATCGTGTCACCGATTCAAGCTTTTAAGGTTTGGTGTTTTGTATACGCGTTTCACTAAATTCTAGCCGCGGTTCTTTTCTGATTAAAGTAAAGATCCGGCGGCACAGCGTCATTTCCTTTCCTTTACTGAAAGCGTGCTAGACATTCCAAGCAAACTTGTGCAGCAAAAAGATCAGTTTTCACGTTTCCAAATAGACAAGAAATGGAAATGATGCGTGCCAATGTTAGAAATGCAAACGTTGGAAGATCAGTAGTTGACTTTTTTATTTTTAAGGTGGAAAAATCTTCCCGTCCTCAGTCTTCGTTCTTCCGTACTGTTCCCAACTGTATCACGATATCGCGAGGCGTATACGATGCTATAATAACGTCGTAGGATCGAACTTAAAATTGAATCAATCGCGATTTGCGCCGTCATGCGCGAAAATTCGGCCCGCAATCGCGGTAGCCCGATTTCGCGGGCATGTCCATTTAAAACGCGCGTGACAAGTGCGATGCGAAATGCGATTGCACATCGTCGTCTGCCCCACTAACGTCGTCAGTTTGCGCAATGCACCATCAGACGGGTTGGTCGGGATGAGGTCATGGCTGCCGTCGCTTGGCAGCCCAGTGGTGCAGCACGGAGATGGATGACGCGATGCGCGCGCGCGCGCGTGTGTGTGTGTATGTGTGTGTGTGTGTGCGCGGGTTATGCTGATGGAAAACTTCTCATCTCACTTCCTCCCCTTCGGCGACGCGGCTGCATTTTCCTCTTGCTCGCTCTTGCATAAGCGCGGTCGCCGCGTGGGTGCAGGTTGGAGGCAGATAAGATACGGGAGGAGTCTCGTTTGTCCAATCCTCGATGGCTCTCCTCTCCTCTCCTCTCCTTTCCGTTTTGTTGCCTCTCCGCGAGGAGACTCAGTGGACTCGGGGAGGAAGAGGGATGCGGCGCGTCTCGCGCATTCGATCGGTGGACAACTTTATCGCTCCGCGTTCTCCGACATGGCATATACTCGTTATTCCAGTACAGTGTACGGATCCAAATAACATGTAAAAGATGTAATTATCCTCGTCCTAGATTCTTGAAGTCCTAGAGTCTTTTTTTTTTTTTTTT
>NW_017304543.1:3915626-3936780 GCF_001594115.1 Trachymyrmex septentrionalis
AAAAAAAAAAACTTCTTCAAAACTAACGTCTTTGAAATATTGTTTGGATTCTTCTATCGAAGACGCGATGATAGTATATTACACGGTTTATGGTGCAACGTAATTTAAGAGATCTGTTTTACAATCGAGCAATTGTACTCCTCACGTGAATTCATTTCGGAGTTTCCTGTCGATTCGTGCTGCCACCTAACGAATTTGATCTGAGAAATTATAGCTTCTTCAAGGTCTCTTGCGGTCGGTATTTTGGAATATTTTCTCGTCAGCAAATAGCTGCCGGCCACTGCGAGCTCGTGCAATTCCGCCATTCCACAATCTCTTAGATTTCACACTTCAAACTCTCAAGGCTATTACGTGTATATAAATTTTATGTATTTTTTTTATCAATTTATTTGCAACTTCTTGTATACGTCGTTTCTTTTGTTCTTCGGCAAAGGTGTGAAAAATTATTCCCGAAGAGATTAGTAACAGCGAATTAACGTTAAATGTAGTAATCAGCGTCAGCGACGAGCAATTTGTCGTTCTTACCACAAATTGTGCCGATTAATTGATTGCACATATATTCAATGTATCGTATATACATATATACGCGAGATTGTTGCGTCTATTTTTTGCATGTACTTCACGCAATACTCAATGATCGCGGTGGCGAACAACGAGCGGTGTTCACGTTGCGGCATGAGGGGACCAGTGACGTCACCTTGTCACGCCTCGGCGGGCACCTGTTCCGCCATTAGCATTAGCTTGGGTGTTATCTGCGAGTATAGACCCGAAGGGAACGCACTTTCGACCGAACACGAGAAGGCAATTGTCTTCGGCCGCTGGACACGGCCGCCATCCTAGAGACGGAGAGAAAGAGAGTGAGAGAAAGACATTTCGGCATATGCCGCTGGGCTCGGTCGGTCCGCCTTTGTCACGCTTCGTTGAATCTTGACTTGCCTTTGTTCCTCCTGCGTCGGAATAAACGCCAATTATTTTTTGGCCTTAACTCCGCGGCCGTTGGCTATATTCGGTAGTAGTCTCGTGCAATTTTTATACCGCTGCGTGGAATTTTGACGCTCTTGTGTTGATATGTTTATTTGACGAATTTGACGGAACGGTAGTTCCTAGTTTCCTTCTCGTCTTTTGAATACCGAAGATAAAGAAATCTTATTTAAAATTAGTTGATATATAGGTGGAACGGGAGGAAAGGGAGCTTTGTGAGCGTTTGCTTACTCAGCGGTAAGATGGCACGTTGTATTCTATTTAATGAAGTCGTCGTCGCGTAGAAATGCATATAGAATGAGAACGCGAGCACTTTCGTTCCACCTTTTCGAGCTTGTTTCAATGACAATACGACCGATATGTTAATTGGCGCAGCCGTATGTAATTAATGTCCAAACGCACAGTGGCTTTGGGTGCCCCCTTTCTCTGGAATTCACCGGAGCGATCCATTATTGAAAAGGCGCGGCGTGTGTGTGGGAAATTGGAAGGAAACGTCGAGACACCCGGGACATAGGGTTACAGGTGTTCGAACGATGTACGCGGGAATGCGACACAGGTGTTGCCAGTTCACCCGACTTCTTTATTATCGTTTCGCATCGTAAATGGCTATTATCGACATGGGAGGGTAGTTTAGAAAGTCGACGGTAAGCGTCTTTTTTTTTTTTTCACGCGTGTGTTAAACTTTAATCGTCCTGTTGCCGGCTATGCGTTCGCAAGTTAATGCAGGAGTTGAGTTTAACGAACATTAAAACGTGATGAGGGTGTTTGATTATTTTTTATAGGATTATTAGGTAATTATCTGTATTCTCTTCTCTCTAAATCTCGTTAATGAAAGACGTTAAGGAAAATCGTATAAGAAAAACTGTAAATTATTTAGAGAGACAATAGGAAGCTTCAGAGGTGCTGAAGATTCTGAAGAGAACACCCAGGAAAGCCTCGAAAGTATTAATAAGGAGGCTTATAATTACGTATTCGTGTACAAGAATACGCGAAAGATTTGTATCTTTAAAAGATTGAGGAATTTTATAGAAGTTTCCTGAAAAAAATTGAACCTTTCTTACGAAAAGTATATATCTTCGTAAGACGGATGTCCCAATTTAACGTATGGCGGGCATGTAAACCTGCATAGCAACTCGAGAGAATAGCATTGTTCGGCAAAGCAATTGCCGAGAGAGAAATCGCTACTGCGGTAAAACTACCACCAATAAAAGTGAATTCGTAACGCAATAATTCGTTTCTTATTCCGTGAAAAATTAATTATCTACTTGATTTACCCGCATGGCTTGTTCGGCACACCACATACTGGAATGGAACTCGCACGCGAAGAAAAAGCCATGTCAATGTATCAAACGTATTGCAAATTAATCCATATTTTCTTGTTTTATTGTTCTCACATCAAACACGTCTGATTTTTAGATGCATAGATCTTTAAATCGATATCTAATTTTACAATAGCAGGGTTGCCTGGAAAACCGGGATTTGAAATTGGTCATAAAAACCGGGAAAAATCAGAGGAAAATGTAAAAAAAAGTCTGGAATTTCGTAATTTGCTCATAATTCCCTGAAACTGCTCCTGCTCCAAATAATTGTGAGAATTTTTTAAATATTATATCTGACGTTTATAGTCAAATACGTTCAAAACTTGTGACACTTTAAACGATTATTTGATCTTTTTTTTTCGTAATAACTGCATTCCTTTTTTTCCTAAACTAATTTATTTCTTGCTGTGGCTCGAATTTGCAAAATTACATTATGCTGCTAAGCCTTTTTTGGCATTGTTTTTAATAATACAGACTAGCTTCCTTACTATTCTTGAGTTTAAATGTTAAAAATATACATATTTTATATATTACTCATAGAAAATGTTCTACTTTCATCTGGAAAACCTGGAGAGAAGTCATTCTAAAATTCATTTTCTATGGGAACCTTGAATAGATAGTCGAAATTACTTTTTATTCCATGGAGAGAATCTAAAAAGTGCCCGATTCTTTAAATCTGCTTCAAGACTTTCAACGGCAAATTGAAAAGCTGCAATCCACGATTACTTTCCATATTTCCGGTCCTCAAGATCGAAAGATATTTACGAAATTACACCGCGCGGGGCGACGTGATGAGAACTCTTGTAGCAGTTTTAACGGCGACGGCGACGGGCCGGTCTGTCGAGCGTTCGGACAAAAACCGGCGTGGGAGCGAGTGCACGCAGTCTCCCACGAGTGTGCATTGTGCGTGATACACATCTATACGTCATTTACCTACCCACCTACCTGCTCGCTTAACCGACCACCTTCATTTTTCACCGGCCAATGCGCTAACCGTGTGCAGCCACCGTCTGCGTGATATTCGCCCAGAGCTGTGCTCTAATTGACCATCATCCGTGAAAAATCTCACAAGTCAAAACACCCGAGCCCTGAGAACCGTAGCTTCAAAATTCTAAAGCGTTCATTCAGTCCTACTGTCGCAACGTGTACTGTGTGCAATAAATATGCGCGTGTAAAATTGCCTACTCGATCATTTTTGTCACACAAACACAATGATAAATATTAACGACGGAAGACGTCGCTCTCGTTTTTATAGAATAACAACGATTAATTTCTATTAGCTATACACCATGGGATATAAGGTCAGAACTACATCAGTCAAATGCTCGCTCAAAGTAGCTTAGTGAAATGCACATGATAATAATCAGGGCTTCTTCTTTTTAAAAGAAACCTGTGTACGAAAAACTAGGGAAATTACATCCCTAGTTTTTCGTATACATTTCTTTTCAAGAATAGGGGGGGCCCACCCGAAAATTGAAGCTTTAAACCTTAAGCCGTAAGAAATCGATCGATCAGTCGAGATTACGCTCACATAAGTCATTCGACTGTGATTGATTAATTTCTATTCAAGGCTTAAAGCCTAAGTTTCACGCTTGAAAATCTCATTGTAGACGCTGCTTCATGGGTGAGATATTACTTAAGAATATAAATTCTTCTTGTGGATGTACAGGAATTTCCATCTTTGGCGTGAAATTCACCAAAAAAATTCCTCTATCGTTTTCAACGATTTATTCAATTAAGCAAATCGATCGTATTACCGTTCCCAGATATTATAGTTATGTTTTTTTGCTAAGCAACGTGTACGCGGAGCGAAACGCTTGGTCCATTCGGCGTACGGTATCAGCAGAGCGTGACAGAGCATCGAAGGGATGAAAGCGAGGACTAATGATAGCTCCAGGCTACGGTAATCGTAGCCTCTCTGCTGATCTCGAAGTAGATGCCTCGTGGCGACGAGTCTTCTGAAGGCTTATTTGCCACGATTTAATTAATTGCCCTTCGGCTTAATCCGATCGTCGTCGCTCTTCGCGCCGCAGGGAAGCTAATTCCTCGCGCGTCTGTTTCGGGTATTCGAGGTTCTCTTGTCCTTCGTCATGCAACATTTGGAGCGATACACCAGCAAAGATATCTCGCGTAAGAAAAGGTAATTGAAACCTGTACATCAATCATAAATGCAAAGTATATACATATCTAAAACTCTTGAAATAAAGACATTTTATGTAAATATTAATATTAATATCAGGCTTAGAAAGTCTAATTTTTAATTATAAGCATTCATGAATACATTTGATATAGACATTGATCTCGCTTGATTTAACTGTTCATTCAAACAACATACACAGACATAATTTATGATAAATCTTTTACGAAATCTTAACGAACTCTCTAACATTGGCGCACTAATATACTGTCTGTCATTCATAATTTGTACCGCGATTGGTCATCAAGTCTCTTTTATCCTATATCTGACGCCTTATACTAATTTAACGGAAACTTACAACATACATTATAGCTGAAAAGAGCTAATACGTTTAGCGCTTGTGAAGCGAATTGGATCTGAGGGGAAGAAAGCAAACGGCGGCGGTGAATGAAATCACGTATGTGGTTGTTGCTCAATGTATGTTTCGCGCATAAAACCGGAATTCTCCGATAAGACCAAGATATTTAAGACTGTACGAAGCTAATGGCAATTTATATGTGTGCGAGCGTTTTTTTATTCAACGAGCATTGCCAAGTAGCGACGGAAATGGGGTCCTGATTTCAATGTATCAGGCGTTTACAGAACCACTTTAAATTGACTGTTGAAAAAAGATTCCACGTTTATTTCTATTGAAATTTCTTTTTTCAGCTCCGAGGTTAAAATTTTTTGTGTCAATATATTGTTTATTCTTAATTAATATGTTATTTGTATGAATTTTTATTGTTACGTTAATTATGGTACAGAGTTAGATGACTCAACTGAAAAGCCAAAATTTTTCTTTTGTAATCTAGCAATTGAATCATTCGCTTTCAGACGAACGTTATTCATTAAATGCATATTTTTAGAAGCTTAAGACCTCGTCGTTACATTTCCATACAGGTGTATAAAAGTACATTATTAGCATTTCTATTACATATTGTAGAACTTTTTTGTGTTAACGGGATGGGATAGAATTGGGAATCTAAAGTCTTTTCCGTGAATGTGAAAGTAACTCCACGAATAAATGCATTTGTAATTTTTCTCTAATAAAACATTTTTTGCGATAAAACCCTTTTTAAAATAAATGATTTGGTTTTGTAAGAAGCGTTTCACATTACTACTCCACGATTAAAATGGAATAACAAATATATAATAGATTCGGAATGAATAGATATTTTAACTCTCTGTCTGCAATCTGAATCTTTTTTGACATGAATGAAATTTCACTCACAAATTTCACTCTTATTTTTGCTCAAATTTCATTGTTTATTAAATAAAGGTTTTAACATTTAAGTTGAATTTGGTGCATTATTAGAAATGCTTCCTTTACATGAAAGCTCGTGGTTATGAAATTAAAAACGCAATGAATGATTTAACTGAAAACTAAATTACAGTAATTACTTAAATATAACGAACGTGTACAATTTATGTATTAGATTTCATAAAATTTCATGAAAAATATATTAAATTCCATGCTCATGTACACAAGTATGCTTTTCAGTTAGAAATACATTAAATTTAATGTAATGTCATAAAATTATTCAAATTATGTAACATTATAAGTATATTAAATTTCAGTATATAAATTTTTTAACAGTGCGTAGTGTAATTGAGATGTTGGAAAGAAATCTTTTTTCGAAAGCCTAGAACAGTAAAAAACTGGTGGAGTCGGATAAAAAAGGACTGTTACTTACACACAGAGGATGAAATAATGATCGCGGGCCGCGAGAAGTTTTATAGGATTCCGAAAAAATTTTGCTCTGCGCAGAATTTTACAGGGGAACAAGGCGCAATCGCGCGAGATAACGGGCGAATAAATGTAAATGATTTCTACGTCGCGGGAATACCCGATGATCGTTAATTAAGCCGCGCGAGGAGGAGTTTCTCTCACGAGGTAGGCGAGCAGAATGGCGCCTGCACACGCAGGAGGGGAAGAAGACAATGCCGGATAAACGCGGCGTGGGTACGTTGCATCGTGTTCGCGCGAACGCACGTGTTCCCTACGTGGGTCATTCCAACGGAGGCCACGCACCAATACGGATGGGCGTCCCTTTTCATGTTCTCTGCTCTCATTCCGAGACAAAAAAATTCAGATGATGCTATTTCGTCGCAAATAAAAATTCGTCCTTTTTAACATTAAAAATTTCTCTATTTCACTATCTTGTAAAAACGACGTCGATATAATTTCGTAAAAGTTGTCTCTCGAACATGTATATCATTTCTAAAATATTAGGTGTACAAAAAAGTTCTGAGCTTTTTTTTGTAAAATTCAATCCAATTCCGTATGTAATCGTACGGAAATGGCTTGCTGCGTAACGCCAAGCTGTTCTGCAAGCTCCTTTTCAGTTTGCGCAGAGTTTATATCCAGCAGTGCTTGCAATTCGTCCGTTTCAATCTTTTCAGGGCGTCCAGCACGCGATTCATCTTTAAGACTGAAATCTCCTTGGCGAAACTTTTGATACCACCTTTTGCATGTTGCATGACTTACAGCGTTCTCTCCATATGCAGCACAAATCATTTCAGTGGCTTCAGCAGCATTTTTCTTCAGATGAAACGCGAAGTGGATGGAAAATCGAATATGCTCTTTTGTAATTGCCATCGTGAACACTACTGATTTTTGAGGTTATGTGCATCAAACGCCAAACCGTATCGCATTTCAGGAGGTTAAATGTTACTGTTTTAAAACCCCAAAAGGGCGGGAAGATATATAAAATTTAAATTGTTATTTCGGTTGTATCAAATCTAAAGCTCAGAACTTTTTTGTACACCTAATATAATTTAGAGGAGTCTTATTAAAGTGCGGAAAGAGCGCCAGGAATTGGGCTTTTATTCTTTGAGAGCAGCCATTCCTCGGTTTTTGATGAAGATGCATCAGGAGGGACATGTGTGTATGTGTTAAAAGCATTTGAGCGGGCCGAGTCCCATTTCCAATTCCAAGGCTGCGGCTGGATTACGCGTATTTCGACTATATTACTCGCGGCTACTCGCTCGGCTCGGCCCCGCTCTCGGTCTCTGATGTCGAGTTACGATCCGACTCGTCGCACTCCGTCAGGTGCACCGAAGCGTAGTTCCATCTCTCGCCGCCGCCGCCGCCGCCGCCGCTGCCCTCTTCG
The DNA here is from genome assembly GCF_001594115.1 of Trachymyrmex septentrionalis. NCBI lineage: Eukaryota > Metazoa > Arthropoda > Insecta > Hymenoptera > Formicidae > Trachymyrmex > Trachymyrmex septentrionalis. The sequence goes on from NW_017304543.1 coordinate 3,923,216, forward strand.
TGCATGTCGCCGCTGACCTCTGTGCTTCGAAAATGATCCAACGCGCCGCGCACAACGTGTTCCACTTGCTCTCTGCGTCGCGATACATACATACGTCTCGTTAACGTAACCGGCGCGATGACGAAACGCGCCTTGAGAACGCTCGCCGAAATTAGACGACGGCTAACTGCCAGCCATCGCGTTACTCTCACGGATTGCCGCTTACCGCCTCACGTTTGGAGCATTCCTCTTTGCTAAGAGTCTTTAGCGTTCAAAAAAAATCTCCGCGCATTGTTAAATCTATAGTGTCAAATTTAGTCTAATGTGAGCCGCCACTGAACCTACTAAATACATCGTTACTTCTTTACTAAAATTTGACACTGTATTGTGTCAAATATAATCTTGTTTTAGTATAAAATAACGATATAATTGAGTAGTAGTGACATTCAGCTAAATTTGACACTATAAATTTAATGGTTTAATGGTGAGATCCGAAAAAAACGCGAACGATGAGGTTCGAGGTTTTTTTAGGAACCCAAAATCTTCCAGTCGCGTTTACCATTTTAACAAAAACATTGAACGTAATCTTTAAAATCCTTGGAGCGGAATCTAACTCTAAAGAGTGAAATTTAATTCTTAGAAATTGGCAATTGAGCCATCCCTTTTGAACACTAGTTCAATTGTCACTTTAGAATTACATTCCAAAGATTTTAGAGAATAAAAAGAATTCAACATTTATCGGATGATTCATGAAAAAGATTTATTTGATCGTTATATGTTACTTATTTAATTATAATATATAAAATATGTTATATATTACGACTTAATATTTTATATTTTCTGCTAGAAGTTTCTCGAGCATACCGTGAAGTTTTTTTTTTTTCTTTTAAACTTATCTTGAGGAATATTATGTAAAAAAAAATATTATTTTATCTTTCTATCTTGTACAAACGCATCACTTCGAATTTTATCACTTTGATTTTCCTTATTTTTTTTTTGAAATAATTTTTCAAATTAGGCGATAGAGCTAATCACGTAAAATGGCCGAGCTATTTTGATGACAAGGTTTCCGGCATGTCCTGATTTTAAGCGTTTCCCCAGCAGTGATACAAGATACGTCAGATATTATCTCTTTGGTCGGTTTCTGCACTTCAGAATCACTATATCCGCACGAAAGCATAATACGATCTTCTGCATCCTTAGAGATAAAAGCTTACATTCTAATATTTATTTTATGCTGGCATTTTTGTAAGATATAAATAAGATAATCGCGCGAAATAAGAGCAGAGTACTTTTGCAGCTTGCTTGCAAAGATAAAAAAAAAATGTTTAACATATACGTGCTTGAAAATGTCGAAGCTTTAATTTAAGATTTACAAATACCTCGAAACGCTTGCGAGCGCCTTAGGAGAATTGTGTGTGTGAATTATCTCATAACTAAATTAAATTCCACAATACATACTAAAAATGCATTAAGATGAGGTATTAATTATCGTGAAGATTAATGTTTTGCCAGTTTATTTTGGCAGCTAGCATAAATTATATACATAGTTGTGCTAATTCTATATCTCTTACATATGAAAGAGAAATTTGTTTTTTTTTTAACTGAATCGTATAGCTGTCCGATAGGAAAAGTTAATGATATTTAAAAAAATTATAATTTTATACATGTGTGAATCGAATGTATCAAAAAATATGGATTTATTTATTCATATCGTTACCGCGCAAAATCATCGCAACAAATCCTACAATATAAAACAAAATTTTATTAATTTTGGCACAATTCTAAGAAGTTTATTACGACAATTTTAATAGCTTGTGCTGTCTCCTTTGTGTTTCAGGTAAGTCATAAGTCATGCGATCACACAGGGCATACCACGGCGTATCTCACAAGTAAGTTCTCTCGGACCGAATCACGGGACATTTTCTCCCGATGAAACGTCAAAATACGGCATATAGCGTGATTTCTTCTCTCGCTTTTTTTTTTTTTTTTCAACGAGAAAGGGGAGAAGCTCGAGACGCGCTTTATAAACACGGTTACAATACCGGCCGACTCTCGCTACATGCGACGAGGTTTGGTTAGGTACGTTTGAGGTGTGCTCATGTAGATAAGCTCCGATAATGACCGGACGTGTGCTCACCCAGCCAGAACTCTGCGAACTCCCTCCGAGTGTCCTGCTCCTCCTCCCTCTCTCTCTCTCTCTCTCTCTCTCTCTCTCTCTCTCTCTTCCTCCCTCCCGTGACCCCCGCCCTCATCCCCTCGTCACTCGTGTACTCGTACCTTCTCCTCACCGCCTGTGTTCCTCTTCTTCTTTCCTCGAAGAGGAGTCCTTCGGTACCACCTATCCTATCTGGCTCTTGTGTGACGCATACGCGTCAGATTCGCACAGTGATGTTTTTTCCTCTTTTTTTCTCTCGTAGACCGAGAGGCGAGAACAAAGGCATCTCTCGCGTGCGCGCTACGATAGAGCGAGGGGTGAGGGAGAGTCGGTACATTTTCAAAGTATACGTACACACACGCGGTATTCTCTAGGCGGCTAGGCCAAAGAAAGAGAAGAGAGCCTCTCGCACCGTCGAGACTTCGCGGTGTTTACGGAGAATAAGGACGGCAAAGAAAACGATCGCGGGAGGGTGCGACAATCTTCGAAAGTTTCGTTAAGTCATAGAGTCTCAAATGGTTTTTTTTTTTTTTCTTTTTCCTCTAAAGACAGGACTAAAAAATCACCGACATTAGTATTAATTAATTTTATAAAACTGAAATAGTTGATTAAAAGTAAAAAATGGACTTCCGTAAAATTTATTCTCAAGAGTTCCGATTAGATCAATTCTAGCTTTCTTTTGGAAAGGTACAGGAGTTTTGCAATAGTTTCTTTTTTTTTTTTCTTCCTTTTTTAAAGAGTCATACACGCGCGTGTCGACTCGAAAGAATTTATCGAGGAGAGACCAGAAACTGTATACAATCAAACGATTTCTCATCTGTGTTCCCGCTGTGTGTCGATATACAAAGCCATCTATTGAAATCGCGGCATACCATTGAATAATTCTTCCGCCGCGAACCGGGATACGCGAAACTCCGCAGTCGGCGGAAGCGATCTGTTAAAATACGAGACAAAAGAGTAGGGAGAGGAGAGAGAGAGACACGCTAGCCCGGCTCTCGGGTGCGAGAACCGTATAATGTCGAGCTTCGTAGACTGCGCGAAGCAGTCAGCGCTGACTTCGATAACACGAGAATTGAAAAAAAAAAAAAACGAAAACAGTCAGCCACGAGTAAGCATTAGATTACCATGCGTGTGCCGTTGGCTTCGATCCATAACGTTGCAATGTATTTCGAAAGCGCGCGACCGAGAGAATGCATCTCGACTTTATTAGCTCCCAGCTACGATTTAATCTCGCGGGGTTCGCGCGCCGTGCTTTCTTTGTGTTCCCCGGCAATCCGGGTAGGTAATTGTCACGTTTGCATAATACGGATGCAACACGGCCACTTGTGCAACGCGGCCCCCGGAATCGGTGGCAGGAGGCGGCTCTTAAGAAATGACTTTGTGATTTTACTCGTAAACATACATTGGCATCTTCGCTTCAGACGCTCGGAAATACAAGAATATTTCTGCCACCTTCCTAACCGGACTTCTTGGAACTTTCTTATATCGTGCCTATTCTTATTAGGTTATTTCTTTAATGCTACGTTACTTGAAGGCATTACATAATCTCATAACTTTCCTTCGTTCTTGTAGAAAATTATTCCCGATGGCGTGATCCAATTCTCCGGTCATACAATTCCGTATTGCGCGGATATTTATTCCAATATTACTGCGATCCTATTAATCCTAATTATTAATATTGTGCAGATATTCTGATATTTGTAAAACAAAAAAAAAACGTTACACGTTCTCTCGCAAATTTACATTTAAAATAATCGCGAATATTACTCTGTTCTTCAAGACTTAAAAAAAATAATGTTTCTCAATATCTTTAACGCTTCAAGGATTTTATTTCCATTTCTATCGATGTAAATTGACTTTAATCTCGGTTTAAGTTCTTTTTTTAGTTCGAAGAATTGGGAAAAAAAGCTAAAGGATAAATTAAACTTAATCCTCCGCAGACTATCCTGAATTTCACTACTTGAACGGACCACCTCGTCGTTAAGAGATGATAGCGCAGAATTAGCAACATAATTTAAAGTAAAATAATCATTTGCTGTCTTCATATCCACACTGTTATCTGTGGAGGATTAAAGTTAATCTACATTGATGAAAATAGGCACAAGATAGTTGTCGAAATCCTTTATCTAAATCATGTTATAAATTTTGAATAGACTATTCCCTAGACCTCTAAGCGATCCGGAACTATCGTCATTGTGTTCGAAGTAATTTCAAACGTTTTGTTAGACCATCACTCGTAAAGCCGCGACGACGCGCTGGTGGACGAGTGTACGTTGTTGCATTCTGATTTCGATACACGTACCAAAATAACTTCTCCCGTATCCTCCTCCTCCCCAGCCGAGGCTCTAACCGTATCCTATGTACGTGCGTGCTACTGCTACAGCTTCGGCCTCTTCGATCTCTCTCTTTCTCTCTCTCTCTCTCTCTCTCTCTCTCTCTCTCTCTCTCTCATTCTACTTCTCTATCTCCCTTTTTCTCTCTCCCTCTCATGTATTCTCCTATGTCCCCGTCCTTATCGCGTTTATCTTCATTCACTACTTCCCTCTCACTGTGCCAACCATTGCCGCCTCGCTCGCTCGCACTCGCGTCTACCTGCTTCTTTTGCAGTCATTCATTACTAACTATCTCTGTCTCTCTCCCTCTTTCTCTCTTTCTCTTCTCTTTTTCTCTTTCTCTTCTTCTTGCTCCCCCTGACGTCTCTTTCTGTTCGATGCGTTCCACGTCACTTCGTCGTTTCCGAGCTCGCTTCCATAGATAGTCCTCGACACGACGACTTATCTTCTCTTGCTTGTTCGAACAACGGTTTTTTTTTTGGTTGACATTGTTTCCTTCGTTACTTGGCACACGTAATGCACATCATGTAGTTAATATTTCATCAATAGGAGGATACATTTTGTACTAGTAAATTAATCTACATACAGTTTATATTGTTTTTGAAAAATGTGAAACGATTAATGAAACATGTATAAAATTTATCTTTTTAATTTACATTAATTTTATTGACAATCTATCTATTAAAAATATGCGTTATTGCCATCTAGAATTTTTTGTTATAAATTTATATATTTGTATCATAAATAAATCTTTTATTATTAATAGATCGTCTGATTTTAATATGTAAAATAAATGTACAATTATTTTTGCGTTAAGAGTTCCAATAAATAGAGATACATCGATTTCGAATATGTATCAATAAAAAAAATGAGTGCTCTTTTGGGTTCTCTTCTCAACTACGGAAATATAAGAATAATATATGTATACGCGAAGATTATATTGTAGTAAAAGATTTCTACAATTCCGGTACATACATGAATTAGAGAATGACTTTGCATGAAAAGGAAAAAATAGGTGTCATTCTTAAAAAACGATAAGAAGATTTTAGAATAAAAGAAGCATTTCTTGACGGACAACTTCCGGTCGTGTCTCTCACTACCTTTACTACATCATGCATCCTTCGTTTCACCGTCTCGACCTTTTTCCGCTTTTGTCTCCGCTTCTCTCAATACTTCGCTCGCTTCAACATATTCAAACTAAAAAAATTGTATATTAATTTTGCTAATTACTTAGCTGCATCTGTTATCTTATTATTTAATTTATACAACTAATATCATAATTAACGCTAATAAATTAAAATTTTATTATAAAACCAAAGTTTGGTTATCTCTATTATAACTTCACTCTTATTCTCAAAATGAATTAAGGCCTGTTTCTCCAATATGGATTAATTTTAATCTTGGTTTAATTCAAACCTTCTTCCTTTTCTAATCCTTAGAATTAAAAAAAGATGAAGAATAAGTTAAACTGAGATTACAGTTAATCTATACAATTGGTAGGAAGCGATATTGGCACGAGCATATGTGACATAAAATCCAAAAATAGGTGCTAATAATAATATTAACGATATTGTTGCCTTTAACAACTTTTACGTACTAATTAAACATTATTTCATAACATTATTTCATAATCAAGTCGATTACAACTCTCTATACGATTTCCGGAAATTTAACAGATGATGCCAGTCGATAAACATATTAAAAGCATGCATTGTTTCTTACAGAAAGGTGTTTTAGTAGATGCAGAAAGAGCGATAACAAATCTTTGGTAAATTAGTATGACATAAATACACAAGAAACGCATTAATAATGTATGTCAAATGGTGCCGATAAAGTCGATCAATCATGCCAATTTGTCAATCTGAATAGATCGTAATTAATCGAAAGATCAGGTTAATTGGACGTGGCATTTGCATCACCCGATGGTATTCTTCACTTTCGTACGTGTAACTTCTCGCGAATGTCTCGACTTTGTCCTAAATTTCTAATTGCGCCGAATCACATGTCTAAAATGTTCGATAGACTGACACGCGGAATATTACGTAAGTCAGGAATAATCAAACTCGTCATCGTAAGCTTTGTGATGTAACGCTTGTAAACTGATAACAATGTGCATTTCATATTTCACAGTCGTAATTGAAGAGGAACGTTGCAACGTTTTGACGAATATCTCGTCCTACCTCAGCTTAATATCAACATAACAAATAAATCAAGTAAACGGAACTCGTGAAAACGGCATGGATATAAATGAGAAATAGAAATAATGTTTTACCGGCAATCTCCGTGTAGGGATCGTCGACATTCAGTCCATAGTAAGCTGTAAATCGAGCTCTAGCGTATACTTATCGTTATCCGAGTGCTTCTTATGGTGCACCTGCTTCAAGGTAATTACATGCGTGGGAGTTAAACCAAGAACTTGTTTCGAGGGTAATCTGCTTCCATACGTTACGCGTACGCGAGTATGTATATATCTATTTGCTGACTGTACGCGTCTCGCTCGGGGTTAGACTGCCTCCGTCATATTTCATATTGCGGGCAATCGTTTTATCATAATATTGCGCGTTAATAGTAGCATTAAGATTCGAGAAGCTCTGGAAATGGAGAGGAAGAAATTGAGAAATTAAGAAGAAAAGAAATTTGCCATCTTTTCAGTTTTCTAAGAAATCGAGAACTTTTTCAAAAAATATATATTTATTAATCTACAGCATTATCTCTTTTCTCACATGATAAATGATCTTATATAACGTGGCAACATTAATATTAATTTAAAATGACAAAGTTTAAATAAGAACACATGTTGTAACCTAGTATTTTCTAATAAAATGACGTGAATAAAAGTAAAATATGATAAAAACGAAATTACTAGAAAATTTAATTTTAAAAATTCGATACATATTTCTGGTGAAAATTTTTCTTAGCATTTTTATACGCGAATTGGAACACTTTTCACAAATACTCAGAAATATTCGGAAAGTTTGCATCTGCTCTCAGAATTTTTCATATACATGTGAATTCTGAAATATTCTGAGAGATTTCTCATCCCATAATTTTTAAAAAATATTTTAAATTTTTTTTATATTTTATAACTTTTCATCACAGAAATTAGACTTATAAAAATCTTAGAAATCTTACGATATTTCATAATTGACACATATGGAAAATTCTGAAAAAAAAAAAAATGTAGATTTTCTGAGAATTGTTCCAATTCGTTATAAAAATGTGAGAAAGTTAACAATATATGAAAATTCTGAAAAATTATATGAAAAATTCAGAGAAAAATTTTCATCAGGGATATGATATCAGTTATTAGTATATATCGTTTTATTGAATCTAGATAAAAGATTACTCTTTTTTTATGCAGATTTTTTGAATTTCGTCTGCGCGAATATTCAGTGTCGAAGATAAAAATAGGCATTAAGTTGTGTGTACTGAAAGAGAGAAGGAGAGAGACCGGAAATTGTCGCCTCTTCCCTCTCTGCTTCCTACTCTTTCCTCACTCCTCCTCTCTCTTCCTCCTCTCTTCTGCCACAGCAACTGGTGGACTTTCACGCGGTAACGATCCGCGTTCTGATGTGCCGCAATAATCGCGTATTGCGAGAGAAAACTGTTGTTGGGACAACCCTTTCGAATGATCGTCGACCGGTCGTCGCACAATAAACGCCGAAGTTTGGCGGAGAAAGTGGCGGTGATTATTTAACACGGACACAAGTAGTAGATATGGTAAATCACGATGCGTTCTCGTGCAGTTATGCAACAAGATTTGTTGTATTTTATCGGTCCAATCGTATGTCAAATATTTTCTAAAGCCTTCGGTCTAACGTCCCGAAGCGACGTGGCGCAGATTTGCGCAACGTATGATGTTGCAGATTAATTAAACGAACGATTAATACGCGCATCTTTTATTTTTCACAGATGATTAATGACAATGCGAAATGAGATCCAACTCAGAGAATCTAAGAAGCATACTTTTGTATTTGTTAATTCAATCGAAACATCGAAACGTATTAACAATGTTTTCATGAATTACGTATAATATTATCTATGATTCGATATCGCAAAATTATTATACACGACGAAGATATTCGCGTTGAGAGCTCGCGAAATCACGTAAAAAAGGAGAGCGGAAGTGTTAACGAGAGAGAGAAGTCACGGTTACATGGCCGTGGGCCATACGCGTAGCCCGCCCGGGTTATACCGGAAGTCGAGTGACCGTAACGTGGCCCAGGTGAACTCGATTGGTCAAAGAGGATAGGGATACGAGGACGAAGGGGTGGTGGTAGCTCTTGCTCGTACTCGCAATTCTCCTTGCACGCGAGGACTACGAGGTGAAGTGAGGAATCGCTCTGTCGTGCGTGCTCTCGTCTTCCTGCGTAAACGCGGGAGGAAGTGGCATATTATGGTATCTTGCGAGTTTTGTGTGATCGGTAATCCCTATCTTTGCTGTTGAATTAATACGGTGGAACCTTTTAATATATCTCTTTCGTTTTTAATGGGAAATTTTAAGATATTGGCCCCCACGATTTCTTTTTAAAAGCAGTTAAACATGAATGAGGCCCATGTCACTTTTGCAGGAAAAATTAACACGTCACAATTCCTTTTGTAATAAATAACAATAAATCAAGGACAAAGTAAGAGTCAACGCATTTCTTTAAAAAGTCGTACAAATGAAGGAATAAATTTAAAAAAACAGAAAAAAATAATGCAAAAGAAAGAAAAGGTATAATAAGACAACAAATAAAAGTAAGATAATAAATTAATAACATATCCTTTTTTAATAGCAATTGGATATGAAGATATGTTTACACATATTTAGCATATAGTTTACATTACATATATTATATAATCTCAGAAATAAATGCATTTGTCGATAAAAGTGAGGTGTAAATATATCATTATACCTAATTGTTAGAATTGGGAAAGTTATATAGTTGACATTTTAGTTAAGTGTTTATAGATTATCACAAAGTATTTGACGTTCGGTGGCTTCATAAATACCGTTCTATAAGATTTCATTCGAAAATATTTCCTTCTTGCGAAACTTATTGGATCCAAGAAATTTGTTGACATCTATAACAAATAAAATATCTGTCAAACGTGCCATGTATGCCAAGAGAAAGATCAATAGCGTACTGTATTTACCCACTCTATCATATCTTACCAAACTCTACCTATAATCCCATCACGTATCTTATGTAAAGTCGTTGCTCCGTAACAGAAGGCTAAACTCTGTTCGTTTAATTACTTCTTCGCTCTCTTTACTAACAAGCGTTGGATAAATTCACAACTACCGGCAAGCGAGCGAGCGTCCTGACTTTGTAGCGCATTATTTTCTCTTCGAATATGTCCGAGGCGAAAAAGGACATGAGAGAAGAGCCGACGCGGCAGAAGAGAAGGAAAAAGAGAGGAACGAGAGAGAGAGAGAGAGAGAGAGAGAGAGAGAGAGAGACAGACTCGTCGTGTAAAGGAAATGACGTTGACACGTGTGTCTTTCTGAAGTATACGAGCACCCAGTTCCAACCACTACCACCACCATCACCACCACCACCACCAACACCATCACCACCTTTTCCAACACTGTGGAAAGGAGCACGACGATATATCTCCTTTCCTTACGCTCTTTCGAATCTTACAAGTTTACGCGTTCTCACGCTCTCCATCCCACTTCTCTCTCTCTCTCTCTCTCTCTCTCTCTCTCTCTCTCTCTCTCTCCCTCTCTGTTTCTCAGCTACATCTCGCCGTTTCCAACGGTGAGTGTACGCTCCGATAAACGTTCCACACGCACACACTTTTCGCACATACGTGTGTATACCTGACTGCGCGCAGGCGAACACACTCCGATCGCCGAGATTACGAGGTAGGGCTTCAGGGAGAGAGAGCACATCAGCTTCCTAGTTATAATAAGCGGCGCAAAAAATGTGGCAAAAACCTGCTCAGCCTTCGGCAAGTATATACCGCGCCGAGCGCGTCCAGCAGCAGAGCGGCCAGCTTCTGCTCGGCGCTCTCTATCGCTATCTATTCGCGTTCCTTTTGTTCCTACATCCTCTCTTCCTCGGCCTGCGCTGTGCATCTTTCTTCCTTTTCGTCCTGTTGTTGCACTCCTCTCTTCCTCCTCCTCCTCCTCCTCCCCCCCTCCTCTTTGATCACCGTAGGTGTTACCAGACAACAACCTGCACACCGGGGCCAGGCCAACTTCCTTCCTGCGGTCATCCTTTTCCGTCCTTCTCTCCCGATCTCCCTCTATTCTATATTCACCGGGACAACCCGCCCCCTTCGGCAGCGCACAACCTTCCCTCTTATCCTCGAGCCGTTATCTATCACTGTGCCGTCGTTTCTTCCCCTTTTCTTCTTCTTCCTTCCCTGACACCCGGGGCGGCGCATCCTCCGGCTCATCACGGCTGTCCGTCACGTTTTTCTACCCGCTTCCCACAAACGTCGTGCGCATTGTTATTATTTCCCCGGCTATCGTTCCCTAACCCTTTTCCTCCTACCTGGCCTACCTACAATGATGTAACGCGCTTTATCAATTTCCGCGACGCTAATCGACGATAATAATTTTCTCGCGGCGCGACAACTTCCGGGTTTCTTAGCGCGCGAGAACTTACCTCGCCTTCGCCGGACTTGTGAATGAGGTTCGACAACGCGAACCTCATGTAATTATTAATTAGCGCCACAACCGCCACAGCTGCGTCGTACACCACGCGACGTGTACACTTCCAGCGGTCGGAGTTGATTCATTAAAGTTCAGCTGTCCAGCACGAACGAGCACCGCGAGCATCGTAATTATATTATTATTAATCACGTCTAAAGCAAATCTTCGAATTGAAGCGTGAAGTGTAAATCGAATACCTTTCCTTTAAATATCTCAACACAACAACACGTTTGTCGTCAATAAAAGGATCTTAGTACCGTCAAAGTTTTTAGTTTTCCAGAATTGTAAAATAACATTCAACGATATTAATAATGATTATTGTAAAAAGACATTTTTGTTACTCCTTTTGTCGCTATTCTTACATCACTTTGAAATAGAATTCTTTTTATATACAGATATGCATCTTTCTTGGAAGAATCTTAAATGAATGACTTTCAAGATTTCTGTGATGAAGCGCTTTCTAATTTAAGTGATTTAATTATAGTTTAAATCGCTTAAAGATTTTATCGAAATCTATCCGGGGCCAATAATAAGACGAACATCTGTTAGGAATCAAGATTAGAATCAAGCTCGCCATGGTATACTTGACATTATGTGTCTTGCCAAATTGTCTCTCGGTAATTCGTTTCCCAGTTAATCTATCGAAACGAATGCAGCGTAACTTGTTGCAAGCGAGCGAGCGAGAGAGAGAGAGAGAGAGAGAGAGAGAGAGAGAGAGAGAGAGAGAGAGAGAGAAAACGCCCACGGAGGAAGGAAGATGGGAAGAGTCTTCACGTCGCGATTCGTGCATCGTACAGTTATACGTACGAGAAGCGGCGTAAAATATAGCTCTCGGAATCGCGAGTGGTAGCCGGTGGAATGGATGTCGACAGAGAAGTGAATGTCTCATCGCGATTGACGGTACCGGGGCGAGTTTATGAATGGTCCTGCGGACGTGCCGGAAGTTGCTAGTCGCGCAAAGGAAATTTTTAGCCTTTACGCCCGCAGACGACAGGTTTTTCATCAATCACACGGACGACATCCTCGGCGAGCCCCTCGTGCGATTCGCCGTGCGACCGTAGGAAAGTTACTAAAACCGTGTTTGCTTTAGTAACGTGTAATTACGCCACCTTTTTATTGTCGATTATTCCGCCAACGAAGAAGCTGTGTATGTAAAAGTGCCTCGTGACATCCGCGTTTCTATCGCCTCGTTAAAAACTTTACCGTTCGACCGTCATTTGCCTTTGTTATGTGTTAGTGTCATTAAGCACGATCGTTATCACGCGATACTGATCGAAGGGTTGTTCTCGTTTATGTATTTGCGTAGACAGTATAATTAAACGAGTCATTTTCTCTAGAAGTAATTTATGTAAATTTTATTGGCATATATTACTTATGGAACCTACTTAATAATTATACCTAAAGACATTTCATTACTATCTTATTATATTAATATGCTTCCTTTAATGACTAGCATGAAATCTTTTTTATACGAATAGGTATATTTTTAAAACATAAAATATCTCTCTCTCTCTCTCTCTCTTTCTTTCTTTCTATTTTTAATCACTTGAAAATAAAGCCCCATTTATAGAACGAATTACAGTAGAACTCCATTTATCCGATTATGTTGGGGAACAAGATAGTTTTAATAATCGAATGATTTGGATAGAGATGTATTAACACTACTTTCTACCAGCACTTATTATTTCCGATAATAGGAGCTGACGTTGAGAAAACTGAAATCAAGCACGTCGAGCTCCTATTGTTCGAACTACGGCGCCGTTCGAATATTTAAGACTGAGCGTGAGCTTGTTTGTATAAATGGAGTGCAGACAAATGAGTTCTACTATACTCGATTATTTGGCAGTCAAGCTCGATTTAGTGATGCGTCAACATCGCTGTATTGAAATAAACTTATCCATTGAGTTATATATTAATAATTAGGTCGGAGTGCTATTTTACCTTATTGATGATAATTTGACTAAATTGAATGTTTATAAAACAATTTGCAGTATCGAATAATGCCCAAGGGAGAAAAAATTGTACATTTTCGAGTTTCGCCCGAGCGAGATATATCAGAAATTATATTGCGATCCATATATGCCCTTCTTACTGGTGTATATAAGCAGCGAAGGCCACCGTGCTCAGAAAGATAGTCCACCCTGCTATCTGGCCAGCTGAAAGAAGGTCACGCAAGGAACTGCAGTCATTCTCGGAAAGTGCCGACTCGTTTCTTCATCTAGCGTGACGTCAACGTCACGACGACGACAACGACGACGACGGCGACGACGACGGCGACGACGACGACGACGGTAGCGGCGAGCAGCGGAAAAGAGATCTGATCTGAGTGAGGAAGAGAGGAAAGAGAAGGAGATGAAGGAGGAGAAGGAGAAGGAGGAGGAAGAGGAGGAGGAGAAGGAGGAGGAGGAGGGGGAGGGAGCCTCTCAGAACGGTCGAGGTGAGCTAC
>NW_017304543.1:3936880-3937578 GCF_001594115.1 Trachymyrmex septentrionalis
GGGGAAGGGGAGGGAGCCTCTCAGAACGGTCGAGGTGAGCTACCAGTTAAAGCGTGCGGCTCGAGCATGAATGAACGAACCGGCAAACCGAATGAAGGAAGGAACGGACAGCGGCGGACTTGCTTGCCCGTGTATTAGCCAACTCGGTATTTACTCCTCGTCGCGCGAACTCGCGCGTGTGCGTGCACGTCGCCTAGCGCACCCGTACGCCTTGATTTTACGCGCGCGGCACGGCCGGTTGAAACAGAGAGAAGAGGAGGGAGGGAGAGAGAGAGAGAGAGAGAGAGAGGGAGGGAGGAAGAGCGACAGAGGAAGAGAGAGAGATAGCGAGCGAGGGACAGCGCGCGCGCGCGCGCGTTCGTAGCGTGAGTGTCGACGCCAGTGTTAGTCCGCCGCGTGTGACGGGAGAGTATTCATTCATAAAACTCAGAGCGAGAAGAGTGAGGGCTAGGAGGCCTGCTGGCCTGTGCCGCGCCACTCCGCTGTCGCGTCGTGCGATCGTAGCGTTGGTGGGGAGTCAAGTGTTTTTCGTCTCCCTCTCGCACGTCCCTTTCAGTTCCGTCGTCGATCTCGCTCGTTCTTCCCGTCTCGTGCTCACTCGCGCGTACGTTTCAACTTGTCTCTCTCTCTCTCTCTCTCTCTCAATCCCTCTCTCTCTCTCTTTTTCCTTTTCTGTCTCCATCACTCCGTTAATTCCA
>NW_017304543.1:3937678-3956494 GCF_001594115.1 Trachymyrmex septentrionalis
AATCCCTCTCTCTCTTTTTCCTTTTCTGTCTCCATCACTCCGTTAATTCCACCTGGGTATCTTCTTCACGGATGACCCACGCCGCTCGCGTTACTCTTTCCGTGATGTGATTTTACGTTTTTACCTTCGCAAAACAGCTCGGTTAGTCCTATTTTCGGATTGCACTCTGTATTCGCGCCTGCTTAAGGCGTTTTTCCCTACCCCTCGGTTCCATTCAGCTGAAAATATCGCTACTCTTACGTGTCCTCTGGCCCACGTATATTAAGAATCTCCTACGTCTCTTTTCGCATAATTCGGCTCGATCTTCTTTTCACCTCCGCTTCCGAACCCTGTACACCTCTCTTTCTCTCTCTCTCTCTCTCTCTCTCTCTCTCTCTCTCTCTCTCTCTCTTCGGAGTTGCTGATCTACGGCATGCTTCCCCTATAATAAACCAAAGTCCCTCGCCGCCCGTCTCCTTCGCGCGTCCTCATCTTTCGTTCTTACGCCTCGCTCCCTCCCCCTCCCCCTCTCACCCTCTCCCCACCTCCTGACATCCACGCGAGCGCACGTTACATACACATAGCGCGACTGTCATGCGACTTAGCCATCCGTGACACCGGAGTCACGATGAAGAGAACTCGCCGATCGTCTTACTCCTGTTCGTCTCCCTCTCTTCCCCTCCCGTAGCGGGAACCCTCGGTTCCCCGTAGCGTGCGAAGAAAGCGTCTTCGACGCCTTTACTCGCGTTCTACCGCACCGTTTTGCGGCTCCCCCCTTCCCACCCCCCCCTCCCCCGAATACGGTTCCCCGCAAAACTCGCGTGTTCACCTGAGTGAGTCGTGTGAAACGAATCTTGAATCGGTACCACTGACGTAGTCGTCCCCTCTCCCCTTCGCTGGACCCCGTCGACGCCCGTGAAATCTTGGCCGGCCTCGCGAATACGTAAGACGCGATCGGAGACGCATCCCTTCTCCGAGAGAGAGAGAGAGAGAGAGAAAAGTTCTTCACGACGCTCGATCCCCCTTCTCTTGCTCTCCACTTCCCTTCCCGCTTCGGATCTTCTACTTTTCTCCTGCACCTTTGCTCTCCTCTGCCTCTTCTTCTTCATCTTCTTTGGAGTTTCTGCTCCTCGTTTTCTCATTCTCCCTCTCTCGTTCTAGCTCTCTCTCTCTCTCTCTTTCTCCCGACGCGTACGCACTTACCTGCGGAACACGGTCGTATATACGTGCCCGACAGTGGCGCTTCGACTTAACGAACTCGAACTCCGGTGGCGCCGAAGGAAAGATCGTTTTGCAGCCGGGGCGGCGGATCACCTCGATCCTCGAGCCGCGCGGTACACAACACACACGGGACGCGGTACGGTCCCGAGTACGAGGAGCGTCCGTGACGTAGCGCGGGGATACGTGCATCGTGCGCTCTCTCGGCCTCTCGGCCTCTCTCGTTCAGTGCGCGCCGTCTCCGGTCTCGCGTGTGCGAGCTCCCTCGAGAGCGTGTCGTCAAGTGCCGCAACGCGCTACGAGATCGGCGTCGTCTCGTCGAGATCTCGCAGGTAGCGATCTCGCGCTTGGTGAAACGCGATCGAGGGTGATCTCCCGGTCCACGAACGGGAGACCACGTCCCGAATACGTGATAAAGCGAACGGGGAGGGGGAGGGGTGAGAGGAGGGAGGGGGGAAAGAAAACGCGAAACGGAGCGGGCCGCATTTCCGTCTCTCTGACGGACCGGGCGACGTTTCATATTTTCGGACTCTCGCTCCCTCCATCGTGTGAAGTTGGCTCTATCTCGCCACGCCGCTACTCCGTCCCCTGTCCTCCCCCTCCTACTGCGACGTCCCAGAGCAACGAGCGGTTGCGCAAGCAGGTATTCGGAAATAACCCGTGTGGGTCGCAGTTATGAATTGATAGCAAACACATGGTGGAAACACACGCTGTGCTCCGAGTCCGCCCGACCGGAGTGGCGCGCCTCGTCGAAGCTCCCGGATTCTTATCTCGATCTTCTCGCAACGTGACTGCCCCTCGCCGAGTTCCAGCCCGTCGTCATTGACAACTTCAAACTGTCAGCGGCCAGCGGTTAGTTTGTGTTACGTTCCGTCGCTACACCGTGACGCTGTGTGTCAACAATTGATGATCTCGATGGCACCGAACGATCGTTCATCGTTTCGAGTAGCGGTGCCTTGTCCCTGCGTCACGAAAAGTGTACTCGTCGCAAAGTGATTTGCCAATGACGCCGGTCGGTTCTTCGATAGGAATTCTCTCCTCTCTATACGTCGGAGGACATGTGCATTATGGGATAGACAATCAGGACTCTTCGTCTCAAAGGCTGAACCGACGATAGATCGATCGGCATGTGATCATCGGCGCTGTGTGTGGGATCAAGTTCAACGCCATACACGTGGAACTGAGCGAGCCAACTTTTAATCTTCGATGGTGCACCTGCGACTTAGATGATCTCTCACTGCGAACGACGAGTTTCCGCACCTCGAGAAACGTCGGGAGAGAAGGAACGAAAGGGAATATGAGTTTGGTAGTGAAATATAAAAGAAAAACGAACGAATGACACTGATGATCCTGGACTACGTGCATGTGCAGTGATTACACAAGATCGGCACTCATGTACGTTGATTACGGCGGCGACACTTATGCCGGAATGGGAATCAAGGCCATGAAGTCCTTTGGCAGGTCCAGAGGTAAGAATCTCAGGGACAGAACTATCTGTAGTTACCTTACGTTTGTCTCGTTGCAACAAGGTGTAATGAAGCGTAAAGCATTTAATATAATGATTTTGAGGGTTCGTTGATAGCCGTAAGAGTTCCACTGTAGAATTAAGCGATTTCAAGTCATTATCTGTGCTTACCCTTTTTATTTTATTACATATTGAATACGATCGATATTGAAACTCAATTGCGAAAATGATTAGCATTAGCGATAATAATAATAAATAACGTATCGCGTCAACAAAATTAAATGAAACGGAATAAAAATCGTAACATTTATTGATAAATGTAATATAAGATTTTTACGGTATTCAACAAATTAAATTAGACTCATTGATCTTTTGTGTATTCACAATTTGTAGTAATGCCAAAGTGCACAATGGGAAAAATGAGATTAATTCTAACTATGAGAACAACAAAATTAATATATTCTATAAAAATGAAATGACAGAAAATTTCATTTTTAGCGTGAGAAATTATTGTCATTGAAAATTCAAGTATATTTTTTATATATCTGTATAACTTTACTTAAGAGAAACTTTAGCTACAGAACTATTAACTGATAAATAAACCTAAGTATATATATATATATATAAATATAGGTTTTTTTTAGTATTTAAGTAATTAATTATAACGTATAAGTAGTAATAATAGTATTAAAGTGCTAGAAGAAAACGAAAGATACTGATAAAAAAACTTGCATTTTTTATTAACATTTTATTAAAGAAATATTATTAAAAAATTACAATTAGCTTATATTATTATTATTGTTTTATTATTAAGTAAAATTCGTCTGCAAAATGTAGAAAAGAATATCTACGGTATGCAGATTTAGCAGACACTCACTTATTCGTGCAGTCTGCAATGGTAATTAGAGGATGGTACATAAATTTGGTCTGTGCAGGCCATGCGCGCGAGTCCCACTTCCGGAAATGAAGACTAACCCTGACTCTGACATTGGAGACGCCGTGATCGTGCCAACGTGATTAACGCAAACGTGACTTAGTTCCCGACAGATTGTAGCAGATGTCATCGACGCTGCTCGCGCGCGAACATAATCCGTACTGCTCGAACGCACTTCCTGCAGTTGGGAGGACTCGCTATTGGGAGATTTTCACTTATTGCAACGGGATATATCGGTTAATCAAGGTTGACATAGGGCGAAGTTTATTTAGAAATTTTTAATTTATTATTTTTGTTATTACATAAGCCAATCAACAATTTTGTACGATTTTTGTATCAAGTAATAATTAACATTCTAGCACATTAATCTCAAAGTTACAAATCTCACGTTACATACAAGAACAGGAATATTTCATGGTAAACAGCTCTCTCCGCGTAAAAAATGTGCAATTAACGTGTGACATTATACTATTTTATGTTATAAAAATAATAAGATTGGAAAGCGTGTAATCGTAGTGTCTTTCAAGTTTTAGCAGTCGTTTTTGTGTAGAAAATTTTCATTATTTTTTTTTTTCTAGTTGGAAAAAATTTTTCGCGAGTATAGATTTATTGAAATACTCCAAAAAAAATGTATTCTGCCTACAAGGCTTGTTGTCCAAGAGTTCGTACAGTCGTGCAGTTTCTTATCGGCCTCCTGTGAGCGATCCTTAAGTAGGGGATCTGTCGAGCGAGTAGTTGCTGCTGCTATTCGACGATACTTCCTGGCAACCGGTTTTGAGCCAACTGCTTGATCCGTTTTCTTCGTTGCAGATATCGCAAGTAGAGCTCTTACTATTCAAAGTATTTCTGGTATTCGTATATTGGATTAATATTGACAGTGCAGTGGAAAATGATCGCGCGGCTACGCGGATATTCTATGATATGTTCGAAGACCGATTCGATCAAGTTTGCAGGAGAGTAATATACAACACGGGTATATAATGAGCGAGGATTAACCGCGCGGTATCGCGGGGAAAAAACAAAAACGGTGCACTCATTTTGTTCGTTGAGGGCATCGACTTCTCGAGCAAAACACTTGGGATCGTCCGGAGCGAATCGGATTTTTTTTTTGTTCTCAATCATTTACGTAACTTTCGAGTTGCAAGTAAATATATCAAAAAAAAGGGAAACACTTGAAGTTCGAAGTGAATTTAAATATTAATGCTTCTTAATCACGATGTCCTTTCACTTCCATTCGTTACATCGATATATCTTAACTCAGGGTTCTTGTGACGTATTTCTTTCAGTTGACTCGACATATAAAAATTTGGAAATATAATGAAAATTATGTACACTTTTTTATCAAACGAAAACTACACTCTCTAAATCTGAATCAGTGGATAATCACTGATATCAGTGCCAAGTATGCCACTGATAATCAGTGGATTAAATGTGAGATTCATAACCTAGCTAATCTTTATTGTGTGATCGAAATAACCTTGTTTTAGTGCTTAAATTCAATGAATATGGTATTGGAAGATTGAAATTAACGTGCAAATATTAGTATTTTAGTTATATAATGCTCAAACATTCTTCCTTTTTTAGTTGAACTTCACTGATTATTAGTGCAAAGTATGCCACTAATTAGTGACTATCCACTGATTCAGATTTAGAGAGTAATACTCTTATTTTTAACGTTATTTAATCGAAATATTTATATCGATTGTTGCTTGATTATAAATTTTACGACACTAAATAATTATCGGTTGAATTGCTGCTAAAGTATTTTTCTACTTTTAATAGCTACGATAACGACTCACCGTACCTTTTTTTGTACCGGAGCTATTGTCATGATTTTAACGAAACCCATAAAGAAGAATATTTCTATAACGGTTGTTTAATTCGAATGAAGCTTGCGTAGTATTAAAAGATATTCCGAGAACTTAGTTGGCATTAAGCTGAATACTTACATTCTGTGCTGTAAGTAGTTTATAGGTTAAAAGACTCTTCTTTAAAGAATAATTTGGCATGTTTCTCTCCATCACACTTTTCTCACAAAGTCTACGTTTGGAGAAACAATATCCTAGCTAAAGGAAATCGTAAATGCAAATTTTTTAAATGTGTCTTATTTTAATAATCTGGACACAAAGCGGATAGATATAATTGGAGAAATTAATTGTTAAAGTTACGAAAGATGTCGCAATTTGAATTATATCTGGGGACTTCAGAATTCGAAATTCATTATGTCAATTACGGTCATCTGAAATATATCGTCTGCAACATTTGTTACACGTTATAAAGTTGATCCGCTTAAGCGAGCGCGTTAAATGGGATTACTTATAATTGCGCGAAATGAGAAAGTGGACACTTTGTGGCGCGGCACGCCATGGCGCGACGCACCGAGGCATAGTGCAGGCAACTAATGCAGTATTTCCATAATTCATTTCGTGGAAGTAGCAAGATTACACGGACGCTACAGACAGTGATTCTAACTTTCATTGTCAGTACAATGACATAAGCATTGCGTTGTAGCGCGCCGTCATTGCTTTCGACTGACACGCGTACGAATTGTACGCCGCATTACATACACTAGAAAACAAGTTGTTTCCCGTTCGACTGTTACGTCAAGCAAATTATTTACTTAGAAGAATCGAGAAAATTATTTAGCATAACGAGTCTTTTATCATTGAAGTTAAGAAAATGAAATTTTTAATAATTATGATTTTTTTTTATTTATAAATCACACACAAAGTCATTAATAATAATCGACGATTGAGTTCTAGAACGTCGTGTAACACAAATCAATCTTTTTGTATACATTCCGTGCAGCACGTGAACTATATAATGTAGCTGATTTCTTTTCATTGATTCTGTAATTGTGTGAATTATGCAACTTATACGATTATACGAATTGCGCAATGAAAATCCAGTCGCAATAGCGCCTCGGCGAATATTCATGGCACTGGGCGCGCACGCATCGAAGTAAAAACCATAAAACGAGACATTACACATCCCCAATGCCCTTCTATAAATATCCGCACGTATTTCAAAGTCAGTCAATCATATCCCGAACTGATTACCCCGAGCAATTTCATATCGATCCAGTTTTGATCGTTGGCGTTTATTCGTGGGTCTCGATTCCGCAAATAATTCGTAATTCAAACTACATTTGCCGTGATATATATACTTTTTACAAATACAATATAACTTACTATTTAAATATTGTAATTTGTATTTATTATAAAACACTCACGTAGCGGAAAAAAATTAATGATACACTGAAGAAAAAAAAAATCTTAATTTCAAAGAAACATTTCTTTGCTCGTTCGAAAAAATTATTTCCTTGGATCAATGAAAATTTCTTTGGAAATATCACAATATCTTATTTTCAAAGAAATTTTCATTAATCCAGAGAAATAATTTTTTTTTAATACAAGTAAAGAAATATTTCTTTGAAATTAAGATTTTGTTTTAGTGTAGATTTTAGTGCTTTTTTAATAGACTAAATAACTTCCGCATATGTATATTAATTGTCACTAACTTACACAGAAAGAATTTTTTTTTAGAGTTTGCCCTGAAAATATGATAGTGGGACAGCATTATATTTTCAAGAATTTTAATGTAAATCTATCTCATTCATTAATAAAACTACAATAAAGTATAAAATAAGTTTGATTAATTTTACTAAAGTATAGTGTAAGAATCCTTAAAATATTGTATTGTATTATAACTACCATATTTTCGAAGTAAAACAAAATTCTCTCCATGTACAAAGTATTTCTGAAAGGATTCCTAGGTTGTAAGAAAATCTTTGCGACATGAATGAAAGATGACGCGCGTGTCCGTTTGTATGTGTATTTGTTCACAGCAGTGAGCAGCAAATGACTTGACCCAATTGTAGCTCTATATATATATATATATACATCAAAAAGTCTCGCATCTGGCGAAGATGTGTTGTGAACAACTGCAGAACGTTATCTTGGTTCCGGTTTCAAAATAATGACTGTTTAGCTCCCTCAAACACTCGTAAAATCTGATGTATGAAGTCCAAAGTGGCGCACTTTCTCTTCTAGACATCAAATAGACCAAACTAACAATAAGAGAAACATTGTACTTTTCAATATTAAACATTAAGTTCAATAAATTTTGATTAGCTTCATATGGTTATTAGATAGTAAAATTAAAAGCAACAGTAATTTGCAATTGTTCACTGCGAATTGAATCCAACGTCTGATTTTTTTGACATTTGAAATTGATGTAATTATTACAAAAACACACTTATACATACATACAAAAATACGCTTATTTATATTTTCAATTTAAAATGGAATGCTGAACATAACAAATTAGGCCAACTCTCAAATGTTGTAGAACAACTTCTACACAATATTGGTTTCGCGTTGCTTTTACACCAGTTTCACAACGCAATATTGGTCTTACATTGGTTTTATATTGATTTCACAGCGCAATGGATTTTGCATTGGTTTTATACGACTTTCACACGTAATCGGAATCACATTTGCGTAGTTATTATAGTTCACAGGCGGCTATGTCGGTCACGACGACGATGCATTTGCGAGTACGAATGGCAACGGTACGTAACAACGGTCGACTATTAAGGGGGAGGGGACCGGGGAGATGTGGTTTTCCTAGGAAAAAAAAGTAACGATAAAAGCCTGATATAAATAGTTTCACGGAATCTGACAGCGTGCACGAGAGGAGTAACTAATCAGTTGTAGAACAGTAATTGGTTCGCGGTCCACGATGCGATGAAATGCTATGAGCGTGTTAACTTGTTTTATATATGCATGATTAACCAAAATGTTGCTAGAGTATTACTTGAGTTGCCGGCCGGCCAGGAAGTCAAAGTCTTTTATCACATATTTTATCTCAGTTTGGCCATATCTCGGCAAAACACTCCGCGATAATCGGAGTGTGACAATGGCGCCTGTCACGCAGAACCGTTTCTCTCATCTCGAAGTTTATGAAAAATGTGTTCTGCGTATATAGTACAATTTTCAGTGACATTTAGACAGAGAAAAAAGAGCTTATCTCTTGGGACTTTACGATATAATTGTCTTTTAGATTATTTCTAATCATATTTCTTATCACTGAGACTTTGGTTGAAAAAATGGACAAACCAGAAATTTTGATTATATTAATCAGAATTTTGATTATCTTAACTCGAATTTTAGTAAATTTAATCAAAAAATTTTCCGGTAAAGATAAACAGAAAATTTTCTAGTTAAAATAGCTACAATCCTGATTTATGTAATTAGAATTTTCTGATTTTCATTTTTCTGAATTACACTTTTAACCATATATTTTTTTGGTGAGTCATTTTATTTGTATTTATTTAAAGCAGTGTGTTTTTAATTGTTCCATTATAGTAATATATTTTCATTATTTCATATATAATTTGTAAGAAGTTTCCGAATTTTCTTGCAAATTACTTTTATACACAGGGTGTTCCGTAAGTTTTTGCCAATTTGCTTTTGTGTAGATACAACAGACTAAACTGAGTCGAAAAGTCCTCTACCATTTTGCAATTTTTGCAATAGTTAACGAGATATTAATTACTAATAATCGCTGAATGTTTGTTTTTAATAATTTTTTAAATTTATTCAAATACTATCAATTTTACGAAAAAACAACGAGAGACAAAAATTGTTTATTTTCTTTTCATAAAGTTTTGAGAATTTTTTCAGAATTTTTTAATACCGTATTTTCTCATGTATTGATACAAATAAGAAAATGCGTCTAAAAAGTTGATAAAAAATTCTGAAAAAAGATTCTCAGAGTTCTATGAGGAGAAAATAAATGATTTTTGTCTCTTGCAATTTTTCTGATTTTTCGTATTTGAGTAAAAAATTATTAAAGACTAGCAATTTTTAGTAATTAATATCTTGTTTAATCCTCTCTATCTACCCAAAAGCTCTTGGCAAAGCTCTTACAGGACACCCTGTATACATATGTATATGTAATTAAATCTTATTTTTGAATTAATCCAAAGTTAATTTTATTTTAATGGTATTTGCATTTAAATATTTTTAAATTTTTATTCCAACTAGTTATTTATGTCATTTTAATATTTACATTTAAATTTTATAGTATTTCAATTTTTGTGCGTATTGCTGAGAAATTCTGCGTGTGAGAATAGGGTCGAGTTTTTGAAGAAAAATTATTAAACAATTTCTATACTTCTTGCGACGTCGAATCATTTTTATTCAGCAACGCGTAGTTGGGTGCGCGAATTAATTGGCACGGACAACGATGGTAAATTGCGCGAAGATTACTTACGACTAATTATGGAATTCTGCCCGTGTTATCTCGGCGAAACACGCGGTTTCGCGATAATCGTCGGTTAACAATGACGCTACCGCTCGTTACCATCGCGCGCTATCAACTGCCGCGTACAACAAGGAGGACTCTTTCCTTCTCCCCCATTCCTAGCGCCCGGCGATTTATCAGTACCGGCAACCGACCGTTTTGCGATTGTGATATCTCGTCGGGGGATTACCATCGCCAGTCCTAAGTACCTCTCCTTGAATTTTTCAGACCCTCAATGAGCTGATAATCTCGGTTTGTCCCGCCCGCCACCTCGTGTATGATAATTCGCGGTTATGATAACGTATCCTGAATCACTGACGCTCGCTATCGAATCGAGACACAAAGCACTCCGTTTTCAGTACGTTTGCCCAGCTACGCATTATGAAAATTAATTGCTTTCGTTCTATTGATAATTAAGTTAAGTCGTAGTTCTGATCTCGATAAACGTATCACGATAAGGAAAGGTTTTACTCTGCAGGGAAATATTTTTTTGTTTAACCTCTCTTATCTTTGCTTTGATAAATTTTACACACACACACACACACACACACACAAAAATCACAAAGTTAAATTAATATCTTCTTTAGAGGAATGCTACAAAATATACGTAAAGTACATCAGCACAAATATAAATGAAAATAAAATTAATTTTAGTCCGAGTCTCTTATAAATTTTTCATGCTCAATTTCATGTTCTTTCGATTGAGAGTAATTTTTTTTTTTTTTTATAAAAGTGTCATCGTAAGAATCGCCGCTCGACTTTACCGTAAAAGTCCTTTATTTACAAGTACATGCCTCGCAATGATCGAGTATAATTTAGACACTGCATGCGGATAATACGCCTGTCCGACTCGGTCGCGTCGCATTTGTACGCCTTAGGAGGGCACAGAGAACTCTGCGTTCTTCTCCGAGGGCTCTTCTTATACGGGATGAATGGCCTTACAGCCTAGTCACGCCGATGCGAGCCGATGCGATGGATGAAACCAAACGAGCGCGGGCGAGCCACCGACCGGAGCAACAGGTGTATACCACGGAAAGGCGGGCTGGTGGCACGCCGATACTAACACGTGCTCGTACTTGCGCTTGTACATGGTTCGGTGTATAGTGCAATGTACAACGGATGTCGTGTTGTGGTCTCTCCGACTTCTAATTCACTTCACGATCATTCAATTTTAATTTCTGCCAGTCTTAACGTACGTTAGCGAAGTTTAAGCCCGAAACTTCTACTTGACGAAAAACTCGACATCATGATTTGACAGTCTGACGTCCCAAGTTGTTTTTTAAATTACGATCGATGAATTGTTACGTTGAATTTTTCAATCTATCACGCATAGATCGTTACGTAAAACAAATAGGTACAATAATTTTGGTTTTACGGTCAGAATTTTATAAGAAATATATATATATTTTTTATTTTATTCTTTCCTTTTTTTTTTTGCTTCGCAAAACAATCATTGCTTTCGTCGATATCGTTTCTTCAAGCATCAGTACGTTATTACGAAGAATAATAATTTTCGACAGCGTGGAATATAAGAACGACAGACGAATTTGGAGACGTATTCCTCTCGCGCAGTTTGCTCAGAACAGCTGCCGCAGTTGTTTGGTTGCCGAGTATTCTTGAGGTGTAGAGGAAAGAGGGATAAGCCAGAAGACGTTGGTAGCACGTGCCTCGTGTCGGCTATACTCGTGAAGGTTACACATTCACCCTAGCATATTCCAGATGGACGAGAGAAAAAAAAATCTCCTTATAAACAACCGCGAAGCTTGGGTTTGGAGCTGCTTTCATAGAACGTTCATTCGACTTGATTATCCTCTTTTTAAAAAAACCGCAGAATTCGTAGCAATCGTTATTCTTTTAATTTATAATATCCATTTTATTATTTTATTATTATTTTTTACATAAAACGATTTCATTAGCATCAATGAAATATGTAGCGATTATTATATACGGTGGCGTATAAAAGTTTCCGGCCAGTGATTATAAAAAAAAAAGCCTGATAAAATTTTAATTATCAGGTGTTAGTACAAGATTTCGTTACCCACATCTTGTACTAACACCTGATAATGGTTAAAGTTCATATTAGGCTTTTTTTTTTTGTTTTTTATAAATAAGAGTACAAAATGTCACTGGCCGGAGACTTGCACGCCATTGTATAAATTTAATACATATGTAAATCAATAAATCATATAAATAATAAATGAATAATCCGAGATACTATAAAATTAGGAATGATTAAAAATATTAAAATTGCTAATAATCATTTAATGACTTGAAAAAATATAATAGATAAGAAAATAATAGTTGAGTGATAATTAAGAGAGAAAGTAAATGCAATTTCGCAGTTTTAACGCAAGTAAAAGAGATATATAAAATATAAGAACAGTAATTTTGGAATGTCAAATATTTCGAGCAATAATTTGTTTTTTGTAAGTGAAAGAAATAGCAGTTGCAGAAACGGGACAACTATAACTACATACTTTCCATACCTTTAGTGGATTTTGTAATAACCGTTTATGAACGATACGTCTCATAATATATACCTATGAATTACTATTCTGTCTTTTATGTTTCGTATTATTCTTATAAAAAACTTTACAAGATTGAGAGAGAGAGAGAGAGAGAGAGAGAGAGAGAGAGAGAGACATTCAAAAGCTCATTGTTCTTTTCTGAAACTTGAGACAGAAGTTTTTATTTCCGATAAATTAACAAACAACATATATTCATAATTACTTCTTCTTTTTTTCTACAAGTTTCTCGTATAATCTGCAGAGCACATCTAATTAAGCGTATCTAATTATTCCTGACTATAAATGTGTACTTTAAGGTTTAACTAAGGTTATCGGATAAGAAAAATAATTTTATCGGCTGGCATTAATTACTTGAAGAAGGTATATAACTTGGTTATTGCGCCGCGCAAGCTATGCAAATTTATGTTGAACGTGTCCGAGGGTCAAATGCCACTTGGGTCGCGGGCTTCGAGTATTTTAAATTTCCATTTCGATTAAGTAAAAAGGATCGCGCTCCGTCTAACTCGGATCGATCGATTCGATCGGTAAGCCAAATACTTTTTATAAAGAAAAACGAAGAAGAAAAAAAAATGGAAACTTGTTAATCCGCGATGCATCAACTCGCAGCACCTGCCAGCGAACGTATCGCGGTATCGCGATCTCTCCGTTACATTCAGGCTACAAATGATACACTACAGATGCTGGCCACTCTGATTTATAACGCGATGTAGCAATATAATATAAAAAAAACTCGATACATACTATAGAATGCGTTCTATTTGTAAAATCAACGCTACTGATACCTAGAATTAAGCTCAGTATGTAATTAAGTTTGGATTTTTACACACTTAAATCCCGGATTTATTTTTTTTTTTCTACATCGCAATACGTTATCTAATCCGGGATAAATTTTCCCTTACCGTCAAGATAATTATTTTGAACTTTATCAAATAATTATTACATTATTATAAATTATCATGTTAATCATTTTCGTATTTTCTGAATAACGCACAGAAAGATTGGTTTTGCTCAAGTACCCAAAAATTCAGCTACATACAAATTTGAAAATAATTTTATTAAACCGTCAAATTGGTTGGTAGAACGTCAAAATTTTTTGCTGTATTATTCAGCATGCTTGAGATTCCTACGTAATTATCTTAATGATAATTACTCCAACAAAATTATTCTTAGGCCTACATCTGTGTCTAGTTGAATTTTTATATTATATAGGAGACTTCGATAAAATATTTGTTCTGTGCGTCTTTTAAAAAGAGGGCTTTTTTCATGATATATTTTTGAAGCGAAATGTTTCACTATCATCCTTAAGGAAACGTGCGTTTTTTTTATTTTTCGATGCAAAGAGGGGATTCAATTTATTCGTTAACAGGGCTCGGTAAAATAACTGATATGACTTATTTAAAATAAAAAATATAAAATAAGTTCCAGAAACTTATTTAAAATATAAAATCGTAGGAGTCTTAAAATTTGCAATTGATAAAAAACTGATACAATTTATTTAAAATAAAAAAATATAAAATAAGTCCCAAAACTTATTTGAAATATTAAATAAGAAATAGGTTCCAAAAAGAAGTGATTTTAAATAATAAATACTAAATAACTGTTTAAATTTTTTTTATTTAAAATATATATACTTTAAATAAATTTATTTGAAATAAGACCGAGCCCTGTTCTCATTAACAATGGAAATAAATATTTAATAATCGAAATGCATAATCCGAAGCGCGCAATATCGTGAGCCGCGAGTCGATTATACGCAGCGTCCGCGCGAGCGACAGAGTAGAGCCGCAAACGTCATTCCTGCGAAACTTCGCTCCTTTGAAATTCCAATCGCGTGGCCGCGGTTGCGCCGTTGGCGCGTGAATTTTCAATAGATCGCCTCGCGTACGAGACGCACCGCTCGCACGTTCGTCACGCATTTGAACAGCGTCAGCGAGAGCCTATCTTTGGGGCTATCCTTACGCGGACAGGCGACAATTTCGACGATCAAAAATACAAGCTTGCCCCATTAAAATCTTCCATAAACTGAAAACTTTTAGCTTTCTTAAACGACATTTTATTTGGAACCGGGTTTCCGTTTACCAAATTATTGACAGAAAATAATCTCTTTAACGCGTTGTTCCTTGTATTCCACTATTGACGCATCTAGAACAGATTAGAATGCCTGATACGTATTTCTATCAATGTAAATTAACTGTAATTAAATGTGCTTTAATTTATTCCTTATCTTTTTCTAATTCTTAGAACTAGGAAATAAGCACGTGGAAAGCACGATTTTGCTAAAGTATCGAAAAATTTAACTGAGTAACAGACACGAAAATAATTTTTGTTGGAACCATTAAGATAATATAATCCTAATTCGAATAATAATACAAAGAAATTTTTAGCGTCCTACATCATTATTTTGACAGTTCAACAAAACCAATTGTATCTAATAATTAAATTTTCTAATATATTGCTTCAGCAAAATCGTTCTTTTCGTGATAAATAAAAACCCGTGATGACTGACGTTAATTTGCACTGATAGAAACTGGGCAACTGAAATTCTTCGTGCTTATATAAATACAATCGCATGGATTACTAACGGACGAGGCGCTGTCGTTATATCTCGCCGCTGATATCGCGAGAATAGTGCGTGAGTGCCGTAAAGTGCCGTCTCTCGTTCGCCTCGGTGCGTACGTCGTAGAACAAGCGCAGCGACGACGTACGACGACGACGACGACGACGACGGCGACGACGGTGGTGCACCTGCCTGCTCTGGCGGCAGTTGCACCCCTCTTTATGACGATGCTATCTAAGAAGGCTGTGTGTGCCCCCTTCGTTTCGCTTTTGCTCGCTTCGCCGTTGCCCCGTACTTGGTAGCCGTGCGCGCGACACCTGACGCACGTACGCACTCGTAAAACGCGCGCGCTCACGCACACGTGCGGCGTATACGCGCGGCTTGCACGCGCACCTCGCTTGTGAGAAGCAATATTAATCCGCCTTCTCATACGCCTGGGAGGGCTAAGCGCTCTTAAGCTCCTTTTCCCCGTCTTACCACGTTACTATATCTCTCATTTAGCTGATCCGGCGAATCCGTTTCACGATGCACCTTTATTTTAAGTAAGGCCGTACTATTATTATTATAGCTTTCTGTAGGGGGGAATCAACATATTGATGTATTACGTGCTTATCGTCATCGCGACCACCTATGTATCGCGAACCTTGTGACGCACGATCTGTATCAGATTTGTGCGCGTGGAATTCTCGTTCTGAGAAATTCAGGTATCTGCGCATATATAAGTTAATTACATTTTACAGTGCATACCACAATAATTTTTCGCGAAATATTAAAATTAGATTTAACAAATGTGGAATTATTAACAGTGTTGTTTTGTACGTAGAGATAAAATTCATATCTTTGTTTACATAAATATAAGCATCGAATAAGGGGAGAGATGAGAGAGAATTAATTCGCATCGATCTGATCAGAAAGCTGCCGCAATGTCTGTTAGATGTGAAAAAGGAAAAGAGAAGGGATCTAAATGCAATCACGATCAAAGTATACTTATACTTAACGATATAAAGTATATTTAAATGTCTTTTCGCGTTTTTTTCTAGATATACCGGCGCAAGTGCCGCCGTTAACACCTGGGACCAATAAGAAGATGACTGAGGCTCTGGAGGCCTCCTTCGCGTCTTGGGAAAAGGAACGACTCCGTCTGAATATAACTAAAGGTCAGCTCTCTGTTATTCTCATTACTCTCTTGATTATACTCCTTCGTGATTACTCTTAAACATAGCCCATATGAGCTTAATTAAAATAATCGCATCACCTTTTCCTCATAAAATCATGTAATTACAAGGCGTCACGAAATTATAAAGCATGCTTTTACATCCATCGAATGTGTGACAATACATGGCGAAGGTGGTAAAGTTATAGTGTCCTTATTATAAAATCCTTATTATAAAATTGTTAAAATCTATAGTTCTAGACTAATACCAGTAAACTGAGATCTACGCGACGTTTAACACGCCTCGAGATTACAATTGCAACTTTAAGTAGATCAACAAATTTTACAGCAATAGTAATCGCCTTACGAGCGTGTAAATATTAATCTCTGATCTTTTACGACGGTTTATACGATTTCGAATTTATGATCCTCGTACCGCCTCACCGCGCAAATTGTTAAAAAAATCGCTGCAGGCGCACAGAAGAGGGAGAGACGGCATACGCGCGCACGTATATACTTGCGTGCGTGCGTGCGTGCGTGCGTGCGTGCGTGCGTGCGTGCGAGAGACGCGCGTAGACGCGGGTGCGCGCGATGTGACGCGATGTGCGACGAGGCGGCCGGCGATGTGCAGGAATTGTGAATGTGATGTTGATGGTTCTGATGGGGAGCCGATGCCACACATCCGGTATGCGCATTCAGAGCCACGCGGGTGTGACGTTACTTCCGGTCTACATGCTCCGGGTTCGTACCCTCCAGGCCAGATCACCTACAGTCTGTGACCTCCGTGAACCGAACGAGCAACCTCCTGCTCCTCTTGCCATTTCACTTCGACCCTGAGACCTTGATTCTTTTATTTTCAGAAAAACATTAAAGCGTTATTAGTAGTATCTTAATAATATAAAAAGTATATTAGTAGTATGTGCACAAAAAAGAGTTTAGAAACGAGTATTTACTTCATTTTAGCGAAATTTATTCTTCTCCGCAAAAAAAAAATGGTCAAAAATTTTTCGTAATTAGTTAAAAAATTAGGAATTCAAATTAAGAATTTAGGCCCTCCGCTCAAAAATCCATAGATTGCTAAAAATCTATTTATGCGTCTGTCTAAAATCTATTAATATGTATTATATCGTCGGAGAGTATATATATATATAAATATGAAAACGCGTACCCTTACTATAAAGAAGACGCATCATGCATTCACAATTACGTTTGACGCGTCATATCACATTCGCTATTATGATTTATTCAAAATCTATCTCTCTTTTGAATAATAAATACAATTGTAAAAATGCTTCGACGTATAAGGATGGATACCTCCGACCCTTATGAGTTTTAATATCTCTCGTGTTTAATATCTCCCATTACGATCAAGAAATATCTAAATCAATCTTTAATAAGTAACAAATCAAAGGACTCTTTCTATATAAACCAAATGATAATAAGTAACGGGCAAAGTAAGAGTCAACACGTTTCTTTGAAATTAACAAAAGACTATATTTCAATTAACAAAGGTAAAATTATAATACATAACGTTACAAGTTTCGGCTACCGGATTGAGCCCTCTTCAGACATTAACATAACGAAAAAAACCGCAGAACAACATCAATTATCGTAAATGATCGCATATTCATAACATTCAATCTTTAATATTTTTTTAAGGCAACATCTGCTTGTTTTTCTTATAGAGAATTCCCAGATATGACTTGACAAGTTTTACTTACATTCTTCAATATCATAACAGCAGGTGATATTTGTCAATATACCATTGATAAATATCAACGATGTAAAACACCTAATTAATTTTGTTATTTAGTATCTGATGTGAAAATGGAAAGAAAGAAGGATATAAAATAATATATTAATAACGAGGGTTTATTATGTATGCAGCAATCGACCAGTGAGAGAAAATACGTGTGCAGCGCACGCGTACACATGAGTGTGGACTTGTGTTCGAATGTGAGGCGAGAAAGAGAGTGTAAAGTCTGCTAACAACGCTTACGAGAAATAAGTTGGGCAAATATCGGTACGATCCTCAAACATCGGCGGTCGCTTTGAACGTGTCGCACCATTGCTGTTAGACACTCTTGTTGCCTCGGTACTTTGTGTTCACTTTTTTTCTTCCTATATTTATATTCTAGCCTACGCAAGAGACGTCAATTTATTTCGTACTTTATCGATTCCGCGAATAACATCGCTCGTTCCAATGCAGTCTTATCTATTTTTAAATTTGCAGTCCTATCGCGCGCTAAAAATTCTGTATGTTTATATAAATGTTAAAAAAACATTTATTGTCAATTTATTATCGTTTATTTGCATTGCACCCTTGTGTACAAAGAGATTTTATCCGGAGGAAGGGCCAAAAGTTTATTTCAGCAATATTATTTTTTTAAAAATGAGAGAAAGAGAGAATTTCCATTTTTTTCTCAAATACTATCAATTTTACTAAAAAAAATAAGAGATAAAAATTGTTTATTTTCTTTTCATAGAACTCTAAGAATTTTTTATCAACTTTTTAATACTGCATCTTCTTATTTTTATTATGAGAAAATACGATATTAAAAAATTCTGAAAAAATTCTCAGAACTTTATGAGAAAAAATAAACAATTCTTATCTCTTACAGAGAGAGTTTTTCTGTAAAGTTGATAGTATTTGAGAAAAAAATTATTAAAGAC
>NW_017304543.1:3956594-3973931 GCF_001594115.1 Trachymyrmex septentrionalis
TTTTTCTGTAAAGTTGATAGTATTTGAGAACAAAATTATTAAAGACGAATATTCGGTCATTTTTAATAATTAATATCTTGTTAACTATTGTGAAAATTGCAAAATGGTATAAAACTTTTTTGTTCCTCTTAACTAACATTCTACGCTCTCAATGCGGCTCCGACCTTACTTAAGAGACACTCTATGCTTCTAATATAATACGATGTATATACATATATGCACAGTCAATTATTTTCTTTTAAATATCTTTAATGTCTTTTTGCATTATAATGGAACGTATATACTTTGTAATATTATTCTGCACTCGTTGTAATGATGTAAGGACATAAAAGTACAAGAGTGTACGGAGTGAAAAATTTTAAACGTAGATCGAATATCTCGAAAATTAAATGAAATATCGAGTTCCAGTTTTTTACAGATTTTTCGGAACATTATTTACTTCGACCTTTCTACGGTTTCTTCTCAATTTCAAATTTCTGTTCAATCTTTACGAGGTTAGATCTCAGATCTTTCGAACATCTTGCTCATGTCGTTAGTGTTAAAGGACGTTGTGCGAGCAAAACTATATACATTAGCGAGTCGCTACGCTGGCAACTCCTGTTTGCATTATGAGCCCAACTGTACTTTTACGCAGCGAGATACCACGAAACAATGCAAGACACGCGTGCAAATATGGGTGCGCACCTCAAATGGGACATTCCGATGTTTCTCGGTATTGCTTCCACCAAAGATGGTCGGCTTGGGTCCCGACTAACGATCACTGTCACAAATGACGGCATATGTCACATAATATTCGTTGATCCTTCGATAACTTTCGGACGTCTTAATGCGTTCGTTCTCTAATGAAGAACTTTAAAAGGGCGAATCCTCCATGGATTAGTCATGGAGTCATTATGTGGAACTCATGAAATATAAAATTAAGAGCAAATGTTATCTACAGTTGTCTAATGATAACGATTCATTCATTTTCCTATTAGATAAAGCGATAATAAATCAATTTTCTGACATTTTTCGATAGAAAGGTTCTTTATCGTAAGAGATAACAGCAATTAGCGACATAGCCGGGGTCGTTCTTCGGAAAATTCGACTTGCCGAAAAGATATAATCCGGTTCTTATTTTTGTTTTCTTTTTTTTTTTTCCAGACCCAAGGCAATGGTCGGAAGCAGCTGTTGCCCACTGGATGCACTGGGCAATCAGGGAATTCTCGCTGGAGGGTGTGGCGATGCAGCAACAGCCGTGGCAGCACATGACCGGGAAACAGATTTGTGCCATGGGGAAGGAATCCTTTCTAGCACGTGCCCCCGCCTTCATGGGCGACATCCTGTGGGAGCACCTCGAGATCCTACAGAAAGGTGCGTGCTCCTCATACAAACCACCGGGGGTCCGTCAGTCTACCTCGAACGTCCCTTAGGTTTTTGTTCAATTCAATGCGTGATTATTTTATCGATTAATCTTGATCCTTAAGATATTTTTATTATAATCTTTGAATCGGGGATCTGTGCGAGGAAGCCTGATGAGACAGATCATTGGTCTAAAGTATTTATAACTCTAGCGCTTACTCGACCGGACACAGTGTTGATCTGAACACAGTTATGATTCATGCACTGCCAACTATTAGTAATATTACGCGATAATTATATGATATTATTACGTATAGCTGCTGATAATCTGTTGTATCGTGAAACAATTCCCGCAACTATTATTCTACCGCGAACATTTTTTCCAGTCACCTTAGCTCCGAATCGTCAACGCAAAGTTTCTAATACAAGTATCTCAGTGCATGTGAAATTGAAAAAAATTGAAACAAACAACGATTGACAACCAATGTTGTTTACCTTTATTTAGCATTTGAAGAGAATTATTGATTAATTCTATTTTTATTTATACCCCAGCACACAATGTCTATTTGTGATGTAGAAAAAAAATTTTTTTTTTTTCTTTTGTTAAAAATAAACATTGCGATCAGTCTTGCACTTCTTATACGTTCGGCACTCACCGGTAATCCCGGTGTCGCAAATCGCGCGTAAGAAGTGCTCGCCGCGCGCGCTACGCACTTTTTACGGCGGGCACCATCCGCCGTCGTCGACAAAACCGATCGAATTTCCGTAAAATCGCGATGTCACGGCACAAACGTACGGGCAAAAAGACTCCGGCGAACAATGACGGGAGCGATGGGGCGGTGCGCGCGGGTGGTGGCCATTTCTCTCTTCTCCTCCACCTCCACCCGTGTCACTCTCCCATTTCGTAGCGTTGAATCGAGCCCCGTTTTTACCTCGCACGCAGCGCGAAGAGAATGAAACGGAGGAGAAGAAAGACAGAGCACCATAGAAACTCTCATCCCGGATATCCGCCGAAATGGTGCAGCGCCATTGCCGCGGCCACTTAGACGCTTTCTCGGGAGGATGTACTC
The DNA here is from genome assembly GCF_001594115.1 of Trachymyrmex septentrionalis. Classification (NCBI taxonomy): domain Eukaryota; kingdom Metazoa; phylum Arthropoda; class Insecta; order Hymenoptera; family Formicidae; genus Trachymyrmex; species Trachymyrmex septentrionalis. Next base: position 3,959,006 of record NW_017304543.1, read on the forward strand.
GCGTGCACCAAAGAATTTACTCGAATTTCGATCTCGCGTACCGTCAATGGCCGGCAGCTTCGATTCGGCCGGTTCCTCCTATTAGATCCCCGTGCCCTTTCATGGTGCGTGCGCTCAAAACAACAAGTCAAGTTCACCATAAATGCATCGTTCGATTCGTTTTAGACTCGACAAAAAAAAAAAGCAGAGAAAATTCTAAGAAAAGGTGCACCTATATTCTCATGTGGGATAGACTGAAGCACGTGGAAAAAATAGGAGAGTGCTTCGCTATAAATTTATTTAAAATGTTAACATGAATTCTAGAAATTTTACGCGGCAGAAAAGTAATTCACACCATTGCCTTTATTTAGCGCTTGTATTTTAAAACCGACTTACTATTTATTTAGGCTATCCTATTTTCATTCATTATCAATTAATTTCTTTCGTAAATTAGCTAATATTAATTTTATGTTTGCGCGCGCACACACACACACACACTGTGACTAATTTTTACAAAATCGAAAAGGAATCAAAATTATTTTCCGTATAATTATTTGACAGATAATAGAAATGAAATTAGAATAGCTATTTTTCACAGAACGTTTTAAGTTGGCGATGTATATTTAGTAAGTTTTGACGATAGAGATTCAGTATGTGGGTTGTGCAATATATGTATCATCACAATTTAATACGTAATTAATTTTTTATATATTTATATACTCATATAATCATTAAAGTAAAGGATAAAAATATTTATTCGAGTGTTAATGTTTTATGAATTGTTAAATATATCAAAATCTGCATCTATTGTATAACGAAAACTTTATAAGACCTTTATAATAAAAAGGTTGAGATAATAGAAAAAATAAGAGAGAAAGGAAGGATAGAAACTTGAAGAGATGACTAAAGGGGGAGACTTAAAAAGAGATAAGAATACAGATGGGAAGGGAGCTGAATAGATCTAGATAGATAAAAGCAGATCGTACGAAATGATGCGGGGCAGGAAGCGGAGGTTCGCTTGTGTGATTTAACTCCCGTTAAGTAAAACCCCGTACTTCCTTATCGATTATTCAAGTCGCCTCATCATTGGCACTGAAATCTCGACTTAATCGACTAATGCGATCTAAGGACGACTACTAACGGTAACCCACCACAAAACTCGAGATTCGTCTCGAATACGTAATCTTTCTCTCTTTTGTATCGAAAGAGAGCGCGTAAATGAATAAAATTCTCAACGTTAAGTTCGTCATTGTAACATAGTGTTTCTTATTGATAAAGAATAATTTACACATTCTAATAACGAAACGGATTTTATATTAATTAATAAGATGTAAATTATAAATAAATATTAATGTAGGATTTGCCTGAAGAAATCATCGGTGAATTAAAAAAATAAAAATTTAAAAGATTTAAATTTGAATTCCAATATTAAATTAAATTCTATTAAAATTATATTGAAATTAAACTAAATTTGAAAATTAATTTTTGGCGAATCGCCAGAGGCCCTCCTACAATTATAATTAAAGCTACCCTGTTTGTACTCTGTCTTATTATCTGCGCATATTAGAAATGAGAAGAAATACATTATAGCTACGTAATTTTGCGGACAGTAGAAACGGCAAGGAAAAGAAATAAAAGCATCATCGTCGTCGTACTTTCCACATTCCAGCCGTGCAATTTATTATTGTGTGCTACGATTGTGAACGATGTAGTCGGCCGCTCCGCGTGATCCCTCTGACCGAGGCGACGGTAATTTAACTGAAGCCTAGCGTGCACCCGACGCTCGCAGTCGCGACACGACGTGGGTAATCGCTTTGATTCCGCGAATGAGAACGGATGTTAGGAAACGCTCTTGCGTTGTATAAAAAAGTAGAAACTAAAAAGTTGTATCTTCCTGTCGCGGTGATACCGATCGGATTCACGGTGAAATTCATTAATGCGATGCGTTTCGCCATCGTCGAGAGACGGAATGATCGATCTCTTTTGTATACCATGATCGGATGGAAGCTTGGATTAATCGACAAATTTTTCCACTACCTAATTTTCGGTTAAATAATTACTCGATTAAAGAAAATATTATGCCTTTCTCGGATTCGCGTACTTTGCACATTTCGACATTATATCTTGCTATAAACGATAAAAACGTAACTTTAATTTTTTTTTTCTTTCAACTTTCTTGGAGAAATCTTGAAAAAATTGAATTTTTAATGCAGACAACACGATCTACGAATCAATTTTTAAGCGATCTTTATTTACGAAATAAACTTGAGTTTTATTTTAAATAATTGTCTTGAATATAAATCAATTTTTGATACCGATAATATAAAAATTATTTAATATTTGAAAAATCAGTATAATATAAATTGTTTCTCTTTCTAAACAGAAAGTTTATCTCAATTTTTTCCCACTGCTCGCATAAATAATTAATAGTCGACAACATATAGTATAAACATAAAGCCAAAGAGAGTGACTACAGTAAAGGTTATTTGCATATTAAAAGCAAAAAAGTATAACAGAGTGTAAAAATATGAAAAATAAGAAAATATTCAATGGCACGTATGTCGTTTTACATTTTTCAGTCGACGATTGTTTCACGAGAATTCCTAGAAGCGTAGAAACACTGACGATGAATCACGGCAATGGCGAACGTCTCCTTCGCAATACAGTCGCGATGATGATAGTGCTACTCCAGATCGTTAATTACGATTGCGATTCGCGATGCGCGAAACTATCTACTTACGGGGAATCACAAACTTAATGACAAACAAATGCAACATTTTATTCCAGTCGTAATCGACACACGCTGAAAAACTACTAGGGCACACATGTCGCCGCGATAGCTGTTATCACGTGAAGATAAGGAGCTTAATTATTACTATTAACCATGTTCATTGTCCATGAGGTATATGTGACCATTTATGTATACATGCACGAGGCATATATGCTTCATGAATAATGAACGATGCGTACCAGAATATATATAGCCTCTTTTCCTTTTTTTATCGTTAATAATGTTGTTTAGTTAACGGGTTAATTAACACTCGGATAAACGTGTTTAAATTTTTGTAAAATTATTATTCGGATTTAATTCAATTTTGCAACATTATTGAATAAACACTCGAGATTAAATATATTGTTGTTTCAACTTATAAACTCTTGTAAAAAATCATTGCGATCGGGAAAACGGCTATTATGTAAGACGATAATAATTTTTTTTTTATGTCAATTATACAAAATAAATGCAAAAATATAACTACAATCCTTTTTTAGTCACTGCACATTCGTTAACGTTAACGAGTACTCCAAAAAATCCGCGAATGACGAGACGGGTCCAAATGATAGATAAAAACGGAGATGGGCGCGAACCTAACTGCTTAACTCGCGAAGGCGAACTCGAATAAAACGTGCAGCTCGGTTGAGGATTTATCTCCGTTTTACATTTAGATGTCGACGCAGCGAAGGCCTCTCTGGAGAACGTGCCGGCGAACTTGTATGAAAGCGTATGCGTGCCAGATTTAGGTGATTTTTTGGGATACCAGGGTGGCGGCCATCAGGTGGCAACACCAGAACATAAAAATCCGTCGACGCCCGCCAATTCGGCCACCTCCAACTCCTCCGGTCCTCCTCAGAGCGGTACGCAACAACAACCCCCGATACAACCCTCTTCGGGCGCGGTGTCCCTGCCATCGAGACAGTATCATAACGATGGTAAGTCCATTTTTACTATTCCTCTCCACCTTCCTTCGCCGCGAAGAATTATCTCGGGCTTGTAGGAAATCCCATAGGCAAACGTCTTGCATCGATATTCCACAGAACGGCAAATTTCTATAGAATAATCCCAAACTGTTGAGGTGTCTTGGAAATCTTCTCGCGGGATCCCCATGTCGTGACAAAATATCAAATATTTCTCTAGGAAAAAAAAAAAAAAAAAAATAGGAAGTTACATTATTAATTTCCTCGCAAACCCGCACGCGCGTAAAAAAGCGTTATCATCGGTGATAGCGCCAGATGATTGCGAGCCTCACTTCCTACAACATCGATGCGGCTCTTCCCTTTCCGATACCGATAATTACTCGCGCGCATATGCAAGGGACCGCTAAATTGCGCGACGAGACGCGTTTTATTTATTTCCCCCGATTGCAAGTACAAACGAAAGCGTGGAGGAGTTTCTCATTGTTACGTCAGGACGGCTGATAACATCTCTCAGGTTGGTGCGTTTTTGCACGTGTTGCAAACACAAACCTCTCATTATCGTCACTGTTCGTTCCTCATTTAGCATTTCTTCGTCGTCGTGCCGCGGGTTACCGCGCCGGCGACAGGTCGCGATTTCACCGGCGCGTATATATGCCTAGAAATCGAATCGTCAAACTTCGTTTGACTCCTCTCAGGGCTGATTACGATACGGCTCGTTAATGCGCGCGACGAGTGAGAGGAGGTGAGCCATTTCTCGAGCTCGGGCCCGACTGAGAAACTCAGACTTTTATTAGGGCCACCCATTAGTCGGCGCCTTCAGCCTTTATGTAACACTTTGTTTTGTCCATTATATTCTTCACGTATCGCGGCGATCACAAGAATATTGTTGAACCTGAAAAACTTATTCTCTTTATTACGGCTCACACACTCTTGAATTCTTGATGAGTACACCACTACATAATATCTGAATAACAAACGAACTATCCCACAATCATGTACGATAGGTTCGGAGATAATATCCGGAGATGATGTAAGTTACCCGCGGCACATTCAAACTCATTTTCTTTTTCTCTCATTTTTTTTTTTTTTTTTTTTTTTACGGAATCGTCTGAACAAGCTATTCTATTCATTCAGAAGTTTTGTACAATCTCGTGAATCGCGCGACGTCTCTCGATCGCGGCCGCGAAACGAGAGGGATTATCGGGGAGGATAGCGCGTCAAGTTTTGCAGAATCGAACTTTTGTTGAATGAAACCGAGTTTATTGCGCAATGATTTTGTTATTGTACAAAACGTACAACACGTTGTGCAATGCGGTCGACCAGATTTCGCTAGCGTGTGCTCGAACTAAGAATCGTATTATTCACCGGTCACGAACCCGGTTTTAATTTCTTTGCGGCATGGGAGAACGAATTGCCGAGTGAAAATATCAACGCTAATGCTGGCGCAATGATCATATAAAAATTTCTCCGTTGCGCCCATTATGACACGAAGAATTTTTGCACAAGCGCGTGTGACCCAGTTTTGGTTTAAATATTAACGTTTGATCATTTATCTGGCTTTGACCGAGTTACTTTCGCCATATGCGCGCTTATCCATTGTAAAATCAAATTCATCATTACATGACGAATCAACTCTCGCCAAGCATGTTTTGCACAATAGATTAACGTGCTGCTGTCGAAAGAGCAAATAGCAACGTTCAATGTGCGTTTAATGAAACGTTTCTGACTTTTATGAATTATGCTTGAACGTATTACAATAGTACTTGCTACATTGCGTTTAGAACAGAGTTTTAATTTTAATATTAATATTACCAAATTGAGAGAAGTTTCCGCAAAATGCGGAACAATATTAAAATGTCTTTTTTATAAAATTTATAGTCAATTAAATTGACTTTCTTAAGTCTCTAAATGGTGTCGGAACGCATTACAAATTTTTAATAAATGAAACGTTTGTTTGTTGCAATTTCATATTTATAATCTTTAAAATATACTTTCTCTGGCTTGTGGCCCTTCAAATTATTTATTTTACTAAATGAACTCTATAAAAGTGAATCAGTGTATTATCACTGATTTCATTGCTACACTTATAACTGTTTTTAGAAGTTTCATTTTTAGAAGTTCTGGTTTCTACAGATTGAATCTGCAGAAAATCGTAACCTCTAAAAGTCAGAGTCAGTATATTATTACTGAAAAACAATAAATATTCGCTGATGATTACATCAGTTGTAAGTGGAGCACTGATGTCAGTGATAATACACTGATTTCATTTTTCGAGAAAATTATATGAATTTATTTATAAAAAATTTATCGATAATAATTTTAAGTTACTAATTATGTAAAGAAATTCTGATATACGAAAGGAATTAATTTATAAGCACGCGGCACAACGTCATGTATTTTCATTTAATTGTTTGGGGAACATTACGAAACAAACAAAAAAAAAAAAAGAAGATTAGAGAGATGACTTGCAATCGCGGCAGCTGAAACTACGATTTTGCTCGCGTACTATAACGCAGTGTTCTTTATCAATGGGAGATAATCCTGGCGTGCCGTTCCGTAATCCGTGGCACCGCGTATACACTCCACTTTGCAATCGCAAGTGCGTTGATGTCGGACTTGGGAGGCACGCGCAATAGGACGACGGATGGAATGGAATAGAATGGAACGGTGCGGAGAGTGCGGAGGAGAACATTATAAAGCGAGTCTTCGTACGTAGCGCACGGGTAACAATTACCCTAGCCGAGGGGCCTTACGTCACTGCAGCAGTGACCGTGGGTGAACGAGGGAAAGTCGGGTCCTCTACACGCTTCGCCGCGGACAATAGAGACGATTCGCCCGCTCCGCGCCGACTCACGCCGTGCGTCTATCTACCTCGATATAACGCGCACGCATACACTTACCTATCTACGCGTGTACGTGGACGTTAATGAATGCGCTCATATATATCCCTCATCCCGATTTCAATCGTTCTCGTCTACGTGGAAGGCAGAATGAAACCAACTACCACATTAAAACTGACTGAATTAGCCGTTGGAAATTCTCACCGAAGGAGGAATTTTTAATAACTATGTTAATTAATTTTTTAATAACTACGTTAATTAATTTTTATTTCCCAAAAACAATTTATTCAGTTACGTCTGATTAAAAAAAAAAGCAGCCCTATATTCCTCCTCCTGTCTGTAAGTGAAACGCTTCGAATTGTCTACTGTGCGCCTTTATCTTGGAAAGAAATTATACGTACGAATACAAATGCGTTTTTTATTAATAATATATAAAATTAATTTAAAAGAATAATGTACACATTTTATGTACGCACTGCTAGTTTTTTGAGACGCAAATGACGTGTCAAAGGAGCGAAAAAAAATCGATCCTGGATACTTCACCAATATTTGGAGACTTCTATCTATCTACCAATGAAAAGATATCGTATAAAATATCAAAGACAAATTTTTTTTTAGACCAAAGAATTTGGCAAGCTCTGACTGATATTTGTACGTATGATGCCAAAGTGCTCCGGCTTGGCTGGTACCGTATGTACGTGTCTTATGGACGTCGTCATTACAAAGCGACCAACACAGACATCCGTATAATAGACTCATTATTTCTGCTTGCTAAAGCACTGTTACGTTATGTATCACAGCTCTTCGAGGTCTCTAGTTCGACTCTCGCTTATCCTCGCTTTCGACCTCCTCGTGTTGGAACTGATGTATCGCTCTATTATTTAGAACTGAGTCGACTATATTTTTAATTGTGTTATTAGAATTCAGATAAATTCCGAGATTCTTCGACGTTGCTCGTATATTCAACTTCGCTAATTGGACCGTGCTAAGTTACGTTTGTAACATCTCGAGACTTATTTCAATTTCAAATTGAATAATATCAGTCGTTGGAAATTTTGCGTCTTTTTTTGCAATTTATTTCTAGATATTATAACTCACAAAGGAAAGAACGATTTTGAAAGACTCAAAATTTTACCGGATACACATAGATCTGAAAATAATTTTATTGTACCATCAAAATATTTATGTTGGAAACTAAATAAGCAATGCAAACAATTTTGACGTTCTAGTAATTTGATTAAAATAATTTTCAATAAAATTTTTTTTATTTTAATGGTCCAATGAAATTATTTTCAGATCTGTATCCAATAAAAATGTTAGATCTTTCAACTAAAACCATCTTTCGTGTATGATAACATTATCGTGTCATTGTAACCATGCCGTCGAACTTATAAGAATAAGACATCATTGTAACAAATTTCTGTTGTTGAAAAACTTTCAAAAGTGTTGCAAGTTTTTATTTAACAAGAATGTGCTGCAAATTTAAACAGTATTATATTGTGAAATTACAATAACATTTTGTGGTAAAGTACAATATATGCAAATCTCTAATGCTCATGCGCGGCACGCCAGTTTTGTAAATTCACGATAAATTTCTACTATAAATTTACAAATATTGTATCACAGCAAAACGTTATATGGTTTGTAAATTTACCGCACATTTTTATTGTAAGGATATTGTAAATTTACAAACATTTCTAACAGTGCGAGTTCAATTGTGTTCGATCACAGCCTTCTCACCATTCGAATTTACGAAAGAAGGTAGTAGGTCCTTAGGCTGAATTTTATGGATATATCGACGATGATAGCGCGTGCTATCCATGAAGACAAGCGTCGAGCTTGTCGCGTATTCATTGCTTCGTGTCACGTATCGCGCGCACGTGCACAGATCCACAAACACGCGTAACGCGTATATGTGAGCTTGCATATTATGCATAAATTAGCGACAACGAGCGCGGGGACAAGGGACCGAGAGAGGGTCGAATCCCCATGCGCGAAAGCGACACTCGTGTGGTTTTACGCGGTATCCAAAAAAGGATTTGTGACGTTCATCGATATAGCGTTTATGGAAGAAAGGAGCGATTGGTCAGTCACGCCCGGCGAATACAATGATTATTTGTTAAGCAACCCTCGCGTTATAACTAATGCCAATGAATTACGCGGCATTCCGATCGCTTCTGTATCTTTCCTTTCCGCCATGTCCGCCGCGTGATTTTTTTCACCGTATTTCGCAAGCCATTTCAATCACTCAATATTTTCTGTACATACAAAATCTTGTAATAAAAGATGTAAATCTGAATTTTTGCTCTTTGTTTTGTTGTAATTAATAATAAAAAGATATATGGGTATAGTCTTTACATCAAGAGTACCTTCTCTCAAAGATGATATTCTCTCTTATTCATCATAGTCAATTACATATACAATTATCTATTATTTGTATATATAATTGTACATATGATTGACTCTTGATGTAAAGACTATACAATATATCTTTATTATTAATTATTATTAATTACAACGAAACAAAGAACAAAAATTCAGATTTACATCTTTCATTTACAAGATTTTGAACGTACAGAAAATATTGAGCGATTAAAATTGCTTGCGAAATAATATACGAATAATAGGTAGACCTAGACCTCGAAATGTCGTTCATTCGATTTGAAATTCACACGCACGAGATCTTAAAGTAAGAATTCATTCTTTATACGTACATTTCGCGTTTTTACGCTGAACGCCGCAGAGGCAGAGCCAAACTGTATCTAGTTCCCTCAAACCGGTCTCTTTAGTATGCGACTATGGAAGCTACGGGGGGGGAAGCTTAATAAGCGCGGTAATAAAACCGTATTACGTTATAAAACCGTGGTAGCGCGCGGTTATCTCGAATGGGCAGAGCCCGCGATCTTCCGCGTCGCGCGAAGGATCTGTAATATAAGGTGTTGCGTGAACGCGTGTTACTAGTGGCGTCATACGGTGTGCCGCTGCAGACATCCCGGGTAGAAAGATATATAAAGAAAGAGCGACTCTGTGCTCAGCAGGCTAGAAGTAGAAACTCGCCTATAGGGATGAAACGAATGGAAAAAGGAAGAAAGGGGCGCGCCCCACGGGGCGGCGGCGGCGGGAGGGGGGGGAGGAGGAGGGGTAGTTGGCACAGGTTGTATTCATTCACTCGTTCATTCATAGTTCGTACACCGCCTCGAGGGTCTACAAAGCCTCTTGCTCATTCAGAACTCGTGACACGACCGTGTGGCACACGCGCGCACGTGTGCGTGCACGTACGTACGTGTATATACGTACGTTCTTTTTTTCGTCCTTTCTTTCCCGTTCGTGCGTAACGTCCTCCCCCTCCTCGTCGCCGTCGTTGTCGTCGTGGTTATCGTCAAGGTTTTCGTACGCATACGCCGTGATGAACGGCGTAAGGTAAATATACGAACGGCCGGAAATAGAAAAGTACGTTCCTTCTCCGGTATAAATGTCTCGCAGAGATTCTATTTCTTTTTGACAAAATTTTAACGTTATACTTTAGTTCGGACTGCGGTATCGAAAGTAAGTCGCCGTGCAGACGATCGTTAATAATCAATGCAAACGGTTGTAATTTGAATGAAAAGAGAGAGAGAGAGAGAGAGAGAAAGCAGAATAATATTCTTTCTCTTCGTTATTTATTAATACATTGTTCTTCCGATTAAAATACCGCACATGTATCTTCTCACGCAAGATGGATTCTTGATATCTTCAAAATAAGATAAAGTTATCTATATAAATATGAATGTAGTGTAATACTCGAAAAATATGCGTCACTGCGGCTTTTGAATTTTTTTCTTTTTATACTCGTCGCAGATATTGCTTCACGTGCTATTCCGAAATTTTTATTTACAAATTTTTATGTACAATGAATAAAATGAAATTATTTTCAGTCGATGATCAAGATACATCTGATCATGTTGGTACATTTAGCATAATTATGAACATGAAAAATATCATGTTAGGGGTAAACAAAAGAAGCGACGCAAGGAACGAGCGTAAAAGCGAGCAAGGGCTAGAGAAGGAGAAAGAAGGGGAGAGAGAAAAAAGCAGGAGCGATATATTCGGAGCTCACGTTACAACCGGAAGTCGCTGGGCAGGATTGGTAGTAAAAGGAAAGGGAGGGAGACCTACCCCAATACCACTCTCTGGGCTGGCAAGATAGTTTTATAATGTCCTCGAGTACTCCTCCCTTAATGCACTCGTAAATGCACCCTCCTCAGAACCGCTTCACCACAGCATTGTTGCTCACTTCGAGAGCGTGTCTCGATTGAGAGGAAGAATCGCACAGATGTGAAGAAGAAAACCAGATCGTCTTGTGTGACTAGTTCGAAAATATACGTTATAATAGCGATTCTCTTTGCAGCAGATTTATTAAGATTTCGCGTGAACAGGGATTAAACATGGGAATTAACGGATATTAAATATCTCTCAATAGAAGTCTTTTTATTTTAATATTGAATACAATTTATTACAATGTAATAAATTATATATTTTTTATTTATATCTGATATTAATGAATAATACTTTTGAAAATATTTTTGATAATAAGATATCTAAAATTCTTACACCTATTGGAATGTGTAAACATTTCGAAATGTAGATTAGTCTAATTTGAAAAAATAATGAGTTACTACTGAATTGATTACTAGAAAGAAACCGATTACATCGATAATTTAATTTAAGGATTGGTTTATATACATATATCCTTCTTTAGATACATAATTATATTATCTAAACATGTTTACACATAAAAAAAAGATTTATTTATTCAAAAGTTAATTTTTAAATGATTCGAACAAGTTTTAGTAGTTTTGATATTATTTTAAAACAAGAAAGATTGCCGCAAATTAAATGTACATTCTCCTCTCGATAAGTATCTAATATTTCTTTAAAATGATAGTAAAAAATACTAAGAGTCGTTTGAATGAATTGAAAGTTGCTGTATTTATATTAAAAGATGGTTAATTTCTAAAGAAAAAATCCAGTATCGAAATCTATCTCGCGCCGAATTCGGCGGAAGACAGGACGAAATTTGCGGAGGCGCGATTATCGAGGTACGCTCGACGATTGATTACTCAGATCCTCAATCTCGAATAGAAAATAGAGACGATCGACGTAGTATCGGATGGGCCCGAAACGCGAGCAGTAACGAAGCGCGCGCGTTCTTATTGTACGGCCCTCGTAAGTCCCATTACTATTGCCGCCGAGGCTATACGAGCCCGAGAGAGGCACGAGGCGTAGGGGAGTGAGCACTTCCGGTCCCCTCTGCATCACGTGCGAGACCGCCGCCGAACAGAGAAACCCCCGTTGCCTCGCCTCTCAACATCCGGTCTGTTGCGCGCCTCCGCCTCCCCTCCGGTCACAGCCCCCTCTCAAAAATAGGCTAGGTCCTTCTCGACTCGCGTCGAACGCGTTTACCACCGCCGCGCGGCGGAGACGATCTGGCACGGTAAAATACGCGTAATCGGAACGTTTTGATCGCTACGTTTCTTTTGTCTCTCATGTGCTAAAGGAAATAAATGAAAATACATTATGCAAAATTTTATATATATATATATACTGAAAAAATGCTAAATTTTAATAAATCTTTTGTTTGTGTAATGCCAACTTAATATTTACTAAATACAACAGTATATTCATTTAGCACAAGTATTTAATTATCATTTCTTTTTATTAAGTAATTACTTATTTACTATAAATAAATATTTAGTTGGCACTATTCAAATAAATATTCGTTAAACTATAATAAGACTACAATAAAATTAAAAAAACGAAAAGGAAAAGGGCTACGAGCCTAAGGGGTTAACCGTTATAAATTAAAAATTGAAATCGTTAATAAACATGTTATTTAGTTAAAATATAAAAGTTTAATTTGCCGGCAATAAACAAACATTTATAAGATATTTATTTTTCATTTAATTTAGCTGCTACTAAATTAATTTAAAGATATATATGGTATATGTGATTGTACATCACACGACTTTAATTTCTATTAATGATTTTTAGAGTATATTTCTTGTTACATATCACTTATTTATTTCTATTACTTGCTTCTTAGTGTGTATTTTTCTTATTTCATTATATTACTGGCTATTTATTTCTATTACATCTTTACATTATATTTGTACTTTTTAACAGAAACAATAATTATGTGTCTATACTCTATATACGTAACCAGAGGAATACATTGATACCAACATTCTAATTACAATATTTACTACACACTGAGCGAAATTATTGACAACGTTAATTGCTGCGATTGAGAGCGAAGTATAATTTTTATATATTTTTTCTTTGTAATAATTTCACCGTTATTTTTATTAACATTGATAATGATCTAATAGAGATCAAAACGTTTGTTTTTGTTTTGTTTCTTTATTGCCAGCAAATTAAAGTTTTATATTTTAATAAAAACAGTGACATATTTATTTACTAATGTTTTCAATTTTTCATTTACGATTAACCTTAGGCTCGTAGTCCTTTTCCTTTTCGTTTTTTAAATATCTATTAAAATTTATGTTTTTTTCTTTTTAAAATTAATATTATTTTTCTTATCGTATAGATTGTTTTATTCTATAAAATCACTAATTGTTTTAGAAATTGTCAAATATTTTTCAATGTCTTTTAATATATGTTTTAATTTCTTCGGCGGAAGTAAATAGCAATGAAAGTTTTAGCTAAGAGGAACATTTAAAGAATGTCAAATGTGCATTGTACAATGTGTGCTTGGTAATTATTTTATTAATTATTAAAATATATACACATATATTATCAATATATTATATTTGTATTATTTTTAATAAATGAAAATGATGAAGAATAATAATATTGATGTCATTACACATCACGCTTTAGCGACACCTTATTAATTAAAGTATATTATAGTAATCTCGTCACGTTGACCTTTGTACATATAAACAAGGTGCATTACGTTTCGCCATTATTTAAATTAATATGCCATTACTAATTGGTCAATTATTAACTTGTTATGAATGTATTATTTGCTGTTTCCCGATTGATAACTTACTACTTCAACGTAATAATCAAATCGACGGGATATGTGGACTCTTTTAAACTTTTATTGCGATAGCTTATCACAAGCGCTTTGTACGAATATTTTTTATGCGACGACACATCGCGAAATCGCCCACATATTATCATTCTTATTATGAGACAATAACAAACGAGATACGTTATAAAAGTTGGTGTAATATAAAAGTTGTCGCGTTTCTCTGATTCCTTTATTATTATCGTTGTAATATTATTAAATTTTTATTTTGTTTTACTTTCCCGACAAAGAGTTTAAAAATATTTACATGCCCTCTCAGAAAGGATTTTTGATAAGAAACAAAAATATTATTGTTTGTTATCAGAAATATGCTTAATCTTATCGCAACTTGTGTATTTGAAAGTAAAACACTATTAAGATTAGATCAATAATTCTAATTTCCCATCTTCAAATTAAATAAGATTGACTTCTTGCGTTGAAACAAGAGTAATATGTGTATCATAAATATATAAGAAAGTTTGTATACATATATTCTTATATATATATATATATATATATATATACGTTTAGACTAAATTTTAACCCGATTACCCGATATTATAATGCACGATGATGCCATAATATTTGACACGAGAAAAAATTGATGTTTAAGATATTTTCTTCTAAATTTAAGAATTTCTCTTTAAGAATAAAATATTTCTCTGTTAACAATAAATATGATTGTCGGTCATATTTTATGATCGAAGAGTTACTGTATTAGATTCGGACTCTTTTCAATAAATATGAGTAATTTTATGTTTATTTTGTAATAAAAAATAAATTTTAAATAGAAGATATCGAGATAATGAATGAACAAATAAGTTTTGTACATCGTTCGTTTGCAGAAAACAACGAAAAATAAGTTTTTTGAATCATCAAAAAATTTTGTAATAATAATTTTATAATGCAATTTTGAGTTCTTTTTTTTCGCTCTTTTTCTGCAAGCAACTGAAGAATGACAATTTTTAATTGTTGTTATGGCAAATGATCGATACGTGAATAGCTGAATACCGTAAAATTTCTCAAAACATGATGCGTCTGTCAAAATTCAAGTTAAGTAATATGACAACCGCATTTTCCTTATAAAAAAAATCGGAGATCGCGAATTAGATGTTGTCCATCAATCGACGATTGCGAAATCCGAGTCAATGAAAGGAATAAGTGTCGACGAATACAGACGGAATACCGGCAACGCGATGACGACGGCGATGATGATGATGATGACGGCAACGATGGCAGCAGGTGGTTGAAGCTTCGAGGGGGCGTTTTGCGATCTCTCCCTTCCTCTCGCTGCTTCCTCTCCCCTCTCCCCCACCCCACCCCACCCCACCCCATCTCCCCC
>NW_017304543.1:3974031-4001088 GCF_001594115.1 Trachymyrmex septentrionalis
ATTCAACAGCAGCCCCACTCGGCGGGCTCGTGAACTCCCACCTTCCACCACCATCGTGCGGCACCAATGCGACACCGAGATAGCCGTACTAGACGGTAGAGCCTGTGGCTGTGGGACCCCGCGGGCAGAGGGGGAGGAAAATGCGATGGAGGATGAAAGGGACGAGACGCGGAGCGGTAGGGACGGGGCCGTGGAGCACCGTAGAGCGGAAACGGCGCGGCGCTTCGTCACAGTGACACGCGTGCTCGCGTCAAGTGGAGGAGTGCGGCTTGCGCGCGAGGAGTTGCACGCAAGAGAGACCGATCTCCTGCGACCACGGCGTCTGCTCGACGTCGACGTTTCTACCGACAGTGCCGACCGTTCGGCGTCCGTTCCGAAGTGACGAGGCGTAATTTTACGACGGTGGTATACCTCACCATTGAAGGCCATCACTCGCGGATGGATTCGCGAATCGCGGGAAAGCCGATTGAACGAGGAGCACTCGCGAGAGCGGATTCGCGATTGTGAATCGTTGCTTGAAGGATATTCGAGAGAGTGAGAGAGAGAGAGAGAGAGAGAGAGAGAGAGAGAGAGAGAGAGAGAGAGAAAGAGAGAGAGGGAGAGGGAGAGAGAGATTCGACTTGAATCTCGATCCTGAGTCTCGCCTCGTAGGAAACCATGCGCAGTGGGTGATTGAAGGATACCTTTTTCATTGAAAGAGAGTTTCAAATCAGTTCGTTGAATAGGAACGTGGGGATACAAGCTAGGGAATTTAATTTGATCTTGGTTGTGGAACTGAATGCAGTGAATAATTAATAATCAGTGAGGAATACCTGGAAAACTAAACTCAGTTCTGTGAGCGGATCCGAACTGTGGTGAATGATTGAGGGAATTATCTGGGAGTATATCAATCTCTGGGTCTCTGTCAGTGGAGAGCCGAGCGTGGTGTATAATCAGGAGGACATTTTGAAAATTGAAGCTAATTGTGGAACTATGAACGCAGAGTTATGAACGGCTAATCGGAGAATACGACTTTGTTCCGATTGAAGAAAGACCGAGCGTCGTGAGCGAAGGTGGGATACCTGAGGACTACTAAACACAGCGGCGTGCAGCTGAATCAACGAACAGGGAAAGAGAATTGATGCGGCCGTTTGGGGAGACACCTGTTGCATCATTCTATGACTAAGCGGCAAAATTCCCTACGCGAGAGAGAATTCTCCCTACGAGAAAGATTTTTCTTTCTGGAGTAACATTGGAGAGAAAGAGAGAAAGAGAGAGAGAGAGGGGGGGGGAAGAAAGAGAACTGTCCATTGATCATCGAAGTCTCTCGATTCTCGTCGACGCGCCACACACCGCTTCGGAGAGTCTATGCCGCCCACGAGTGTAGTACAGCAAGAAATCGTACGACGCGACCGCGAGGAAGATCGGGAGGACCGCCGTCGCCGCCGCCGTCGTCGCCGTCATTGTTGTCGTTGTCGTCGTGATTGCGACGACTGTGAAACAACGTCGTGCTACCATGTACAACGTCCCGCCGGTGGACGGAGTCAACGGCGTGTCATAAAACTGCAGACGGAATAATCCGGATGCTCGCGCGCTCGTCGTCGTCGTCGAGGAGTGACCAACGTCGTCATCGCGCGGGACAATCGAAGGCGACGTCACGGCGGGCGTCGTGAGCGTCGGGACGTCGCGGCCTTCGGGGCAGGCGCCGGGCATAATAGTCGACGCGTACGCGAACGGCGGCGACATCAGCGCGTTAACGACCGGCAGCGGCAGCAACAGCAGAAGCAGCAGCAGCGGCAGCGGCAACGTTAACGCCGTCGCGTCTTCGGAAATGGTGCTCCAGATGCTGGACACGCTGATGACAGGCCACGAACCGTACTACGCCGATTATCCCGCGTACCAGGAGGCGGAGCCTCTCACCGGCCATCATCCACATCATCAACATTCCCATCAGCACGCGATCACTCGCAGCAATACCAGCGTGGTGCCGCCGGTCTCCTTGGACGCGACCACCCACACGCCAGGTATCTACCTCGCGGATTTTCACTCCCAAGATATTCAAGTCGGCGTAAGAGTATATATAGCGGAAGGTATTTAATCACGGATTTTGAGCGACGAACAAGCATCGCAACAAGATACTTTGCGAAGAGAGTATATAACATTGATTTAAAAACGTTAAACGATGACAAGATTTATATATGAATCTATTTCTAAAACGGATACGTCATTTACGCATTTAATCGCAGATTTCAGTTACGCGTCTGAAGCGTATGAAAAAAGTCGACTGATTATTTACTAACTAGGGTTATATATTATATATTAAATTTTAAATATTAGAAAGTCGCTTTAATTATTACAAAGGTTAAATGAAAAGGAGCATACAGCCACACTTTAAATACCTAGCGCCTTCCCGGTCCTAGTGTTAAGATGTTGAACTACTATCCAATATATAATACATTCAATTAAATTGAATTAATATTTCAGAAGAGGCTCTCAATTAATTCTGAAATATTAATTCAATTTAATTGAATGTATATTGGATAGAGTAGTTCAAAATCTTAACACTAGGACTGGGAAGGCGCTAGGTATTTAAAGTGTGGCTGTATGCTCCTTTTCATTTAACCTTTGTATTATATATTAATTACGAACGAAAAACAATGAATTTGCGTAAATATATTTTTTTTTCCTAAAGCGATTAATTTTTGAAGCGTAATTATTTTATGTCACATTTTCACGTAATGTACAACAATATTATTATCTTTCGCAATTCCTACTTCGCGGATTTAAATTCAAGTAAATTCTAGCGGTTAACATGTACGTCTGGAATAGAAATTATCGCGCTTTACATTTGGACATCGCAACAAATTCAGCCAAAATGTCAATCGATATCTATTATTTCAGCAGCTTTGGGATTTCAGTCTGGCGATGTTATCGAGCGATTGTCCCTCACTATGAGGTCAAATGTCGAAGCATACGTATAAGGAGACAGAATTATTTCTGCAAATTATACGGCAACTCGAACGATACTAAAGTTGTAACAGTTTTCAACCTTCTAAGCGATGAGACGTCTATTAATTTTTATTCGAGCACTAGTCGGACAAAATAATAATTCTCTAATATATAAGAATAGAATTTTTTCAAAATTATAGTCGAGGATTCATTGTGAACTTCACGCAATTTTTCAAAGATTATTCTATAGTAATTAAAAACCAAATAATTAAAATGACTTCTTATTATCATATTATTATTATCATATTAAAAAAAATTTGCTAGATTTGAAATGGAAAATAAAACTATGCAGCGATTAAAATCGTTCTCTCAGAAAAAATTTCTGATACTAAAAATATTCTTGACGTAGATAAAATATTTCTTGTCATAGTTACATAAAAATAAAACAATAATTTTACATTTAAAGTAAATCTTTATCCGCAGGCAGTAACGTGC
The DNA here is from genome assembly GCF_001594115.1 of Trachymyrmex septentrionalis. NCBI lineage: Eukaryota > Metazoa > Arthropoda > Insecta > Hymenoptera > Formicidae > Trachymyrmex > Trachymyrmex septentrionalis. Next base: position 3,977,455 of record NW_017304543.1, read on the forward strand.
AACGAACGATACTGATACTATTTATTTGATATCCAAGAAACATATATCTAAGATCATTTTATTCTAGATTTAAAAATTTTCCATTTAAGACCAAAATATTCCTCTATCACTTAACAATCAGTATCATGTGATTGTCCTTATACAATATTGATCTCATTTTATAGTAGATCGAAGAGTAACAGCATTGGATTCGGAAATATTTTTTACGTATAAAATGACATATTTTTTCTACACAGCAAAATGATATTTATAAATTCGTCTGGCATCGTCTTGGATTAAACATTAGGTCACGGTCGATCGTACGTTAGTTCGGAATTCATTATCGACACAGCAAGAATATATTTGTCATACATAACAGGAATATATTTTGCCAGCTCGTTATTTTTGCAGTATAAGAAATCTTTCCATAAATCATCAATTGAAAGTCCTAAAAGTCAAATCCTCTATTTCTAAAAAGGGAAACTAATAATAAGAGATAGATTCATAGATTTTGATTGAGATATCTCTTATTATCCACGACGTTGCAGCTTAATTAGCAAACTTCTTCTTTCGGTTATTCTCGCGAGTCTCTCGACAAAAAACGATCTCGGCAAAGTCGATCCTGCGATTTGTGCGATTTATTCTACGACGGACTGATATATCACAATTATAACATTCGGCTATCTGCATAATGGCCCGTAACTATATCGTTACTTCGAACGGTAAGGATCTTTTGTTTGCGATGCACATCCCTCGTCCTTCCTCCCCCCGTTAAGGTGTGGCCCTCGTTAAGCCAGCAATAAAGCGTATCGCGCAAGGTCTCGGCGGCACACGCTTGGGAGCTCAAGTTACACGCTTCGGATGCGTCGAATTGCAGCAGGCCTGGAGATAAAAACCGCATCAATGTTATACCCTTTAAACGACACGAAGATATCGGTGCCACGGTTCATAAAGCTAATTAACTCAACCTCGCTGTCGCGTTCTGTCACGCTAATTTCTCTTATTCACGTGTGATAAGCGGCAACGAAAGCCGCGATCGTAAACCGCGCAATTTATGCACGAATCTTCAACAATTACTGCAGGTTTATGTACATTCTTTTATTACTCAGTTTAAGTGGATTTTTAATCGCTTGGTAATTAATTAATTAATTACTGAAATACTTAAAATCTCTTCGAGAGATTTTTATACCTATTATTCATGCATTTATTTAATCGTGGAAGAAATTAGGTATTCATGAGCGATCGAATATCACTATCTGAAGCCTATCAAAATTTATGCACACGTTCAGAAATCATAATTTTTTAATGATTTTTTTTAGTCATTCTAAACACGTCCGAACGTTCGTCGGTATCGTCCTAATATGATTCCTAGATCATTAATCATTCACGAGGAGAGCAACTCTCAATTATGACGACGTCTGGGAAAAAAGTAGAATTCTGCTTTGAAAAGACGCAATTAAGTAGTGTTTATATTCTGTATTACAGTACATTAGTTATTTCAATATAACGGGTACATCAACAGTCGCGTCCTGAAAATTGTATCTTTAAACAAATTTTGAATGTCACGATTCCCTAACTTAAAAGTACAATAATAAAAGGAAATAGGAAGGGCTCGAATTAATGGGCCCTGTTCAAAATGTGTGCTAACTGTTCAAAAATATCTCTCAATATTTACAAATTGAAAATTTATTCAAGAGACGGAAGAGCAACGATAATCGTTAATACGATAATATAATTCGTACATTTCGGTTAGTCGTCTAATCTTCTTCAGCGATACAGGTAGACGCAAAAATTACTTATTTACATACTTTGTATGCACACGAAAAATGATTCCAGGAAGAATTTAATCAAATTCTTTCTCGAACGTTCTCTCTCGTCCGTATGAATCAACAATTCCCGATTTTGCCGATCTACTTGGTCTTTGTTAACACCGACTTTTTTTTTTTTTATCCTATCCGATCCTTCGATCTCATTATTTTTCTTAGTACCGATAATTAATGATCTAGAAGCGGTTGGAGCGAGCGACGCTTCTCTTCTCGTAACGCGCGCGATTATGTAGATGCCTTCGTCTCTGCCGTGCGTGTGTGCGTGCGTGCGTGCGTGCGTGTGCGTGCACACATGTGTACTCGCGGGGTAGGTAGAGTGTGGGAGAGTTCGCAGGTCACCGGTCTAACGAACAATGCGCGATTTCGTTCTGCCGTCGTCGTGGACGACTTTTTTACGAGCCGTGCTCATCACGCGTCTTCTCCCTGTGCATTTCTGCACAGTGTCTGTGCGACACTCGCGTGCACGCGTGTGTACGTGCGTCTCGAGTAAAAGGAGCGATTCACGACCACGGACAGGTATAAAACTCGGTAGACTTGGAACGCCGCGTGTCGGGAGAAAGAGTAGCGTCGTTTCGCCGCGGTCTTTATATATCGTTGTGCATACGCGATAGGTAGATGGAGATAAAGCCAACACGGTCGTTACTTTCGTTTTAACGCGCGATTGTGAGTTCGTTAACATTTTCCCGCTGGCGCATTGTTCTAACGGCGTCGTTATTTTCATAAGAAAAGCCATCGGGCTTCCTCGTTAAGCCTCGTACACGTGAGGAGACCGCGTTACAAAATCCATTAGCTAAATAGAATGCGTGTTTTTTTTTTTTGTTGAATTGTGCGTCACGTTCAATTCGTTACCATTCAAATTTATTCGCACAAATCGGAATAGTAAATAATCCCTTCTCACACGATTAGAAGTCTTATCACGGACTCAACGCGTTTTTTCTAAGCGCGCGTTTAAAAAGCATTAATTTTCTTTTTTAATCAAAGAGATAATATTCATTTGTGAATATACTTGGAAACGTGCTGTTATATTTTGTAACGCATTGAGTTCATTGATATTACAGGCACAGATTGTGTCGCGTAAAAGTAAGAAATGACAAGCCTTCATAAATATAGGGGAGAGAGAGAGAGAGAGAGAGAGAGAGAGAGAGAGAGAGAGAGAGAGACTCACGTTACGTTTATTATTGATATGTTCAACTTTTCTTCTCGAAATGATTTTTTTGAACGTAACGTCTACTCCAACTATCTTTCGTGAAAGATCCTAACAAAATCAGAGACTTTTCGAATGAGTCCAAGATTTCGGATATGTGACTCCGAGTGGCGATCTATCGATTTCGCCTTAACGAGACAAGAGTCCCGGATCCTGATGTGGGTCGCAGCCGCGAGTTCTTCGGTCGAAGATGATAACCTTCTGGCGAGTGGAGAACATTCGTGAAGCAGGTTTTAATTTTCAAGAGGCCGCCGGGCTGCGGCGGTCTCTCCTTGTTCTCTCTCTCTCTCTCTCTCTCTCTCTCTAGTAGCCTCGTTTAGCAGACAGCAGCTGTGTACGTCGACCGGGCGTTTCATTCGATTTGGCACGTGCCACGAGGCTGCCGCCGTCGCCGTCGCTGTCGCTCCTCCTGTTACTGGCCGCCGCCGCCTTCATTGCTCACCGTTACTGCCGCCTAAGCGGCCGGCGGTTCTGGCAGTCCTCGGCACCTGTTTCACAGCTGATATGCGGCTGCTGCTACTTTTGCCCGCCCGATATACCATAGCCCGACTGTGCATCGTCCCTTTACGTCCCCGCTTTCTCGCAACGGCTTCCCCCTGTTTCCAGATACACTCCTCGGGACACGTCGTAGCTGCTGAAATTTCCTCGTCCGTTGATCTATTAATTAACGAACGTTCAGTCCGCGCCATTGAGTTGGGTAGGAGCTGCATATTTATAGATGAGAAATATATTTTACGAAAAGGAAATATTTTCAAGACTTTATAACCATTTGATTATTTGTAGTTCAATTTAGAAATTTTCTTTGTAACTTTTAGTAGTTTGGGGCTGTCTTTTTTTTTCGTTTGAATAGAAAACGTTTTAAAAATTTACAAAGGTAGTGAAATTTATTGTTTTTCTTCTGTAATAATATCAATTTATTCATTAAAGAGCAATTTAAATTACACGATTATTGAAATGTTAAACTTCGAAAATCAATTTGTCATTTCTTGCTGCAAGGATAACAAGTTAAACGTACGTGTAATTATGTTTACAATTTGTAACCATTCTTATCAGTCTTAGCTTATGAAAATAACTGTCTTGATTATGTGTTTAAAAATAGCTACTTCATTAGGCCAATTGGTCACGAGACTGTATTAATATTTGTAATATAGCTGTGTGTACGCAACATTTGTAGTTACAAAACAATAATAATAGTAACTAATGAAATTGCAATCGTTATTTTTTTCGATAAGGAGAAAGTAAACTTTTTTTTTTATAAAAACTTTATATAAAAACTTTTTCAATGTACCTGATTCTTATTCCAATGTGCATTTTTAGGCGTATTATATCTGAAATTCTAAACGGTGACGGGTTTTAGTAGAAAAACAGAGAGAGAAAGAGGGAGAAAGCCATGCTCCTGTGTGTGCAGCGTGAGGGCCAGCTTCAGGCTGCACTCCCACGCTCATCGTCCATGAAACACAGGGTGCGAGGTGCAGCTACTACACGCGAGCCTCGCAGGTGTACTTAGAATATGCAGGGTCTGTCCCTACGGCCCTATTAACGACGCCACGGTCGCCACATGGACACGGGAATTATGGGAAAGCAGGAGGGGCTTCGCGAGTAATTATTTCTACGGGGCAGCGCGCTCAAGACGCTCGGTAATGCAATCGTCAGGCGAATTCTCGGTATCTTTTGGGTAGTTGCGTATATACGTCAGCTGTCACACAGCACATTTGAATGTGACTGTGCAACAAAAAGCAACTAGACTTTCTGGTACATCGAGTCGCAAGATTAAATTCCCAAATGATATATAATCATCGGTTGTATCATATGAAATCTTTTATATCCTCCTACAATCTTTTAGATTTCGATGAAAAAAGCACGAAAAACGTTGCTGTAATAGGAAATTCTTGCAATAACGTGGATCCAGAACGCTAAAGTCACGTTATTCTTTTTTTAATTAGTTGTTAAGAAGAAGATAATGTGCGACCTGGATAAACGATATTTAAGCAAAAACTCCCTAATATAATAAAGTTTCACGTGTAAAACGATATGATTATACAATAATTCTTTCATAAATAATGATGATCTTAATTTTAATGAATTTTAACATAAAATAATATAGATTCATATTTCTCGTAATTTATATACATTATTTTCATAATTTTTTATGGCGTCAATAACTGAATAAAATCTTATGATACTTCCTGAAAGCACATGTAATATTCTAATTGCCATCTGTTTTTTCATTCTTTCATTATTAACACTGTTATTTAAGTTCGATTTTATCTATAACATATTTTTTTAATTATAATACTCGTTGGAAACTGATCTTTAAAGCTGGTTCTGCGGGTTTCTCCCTCTCCCCGTTCATAATTACGTTCAATTAAACACAGCTAAGCAAAATTAACGTGGCCGGTGCGACACTTGTGTGGCGGGTCTCACCTGTTTTTTTTTCTTCGTTATTAAAACGTAAGTGTGGGAATGTGGGGTGGCAACGCGTCACATGCGCGATAGATCGCTGTCGTTTTGACATAAAGGTTGGTGAATTATGATAATTCGTCGCAGTCTCTTACCCGCATTTCATCGCGTTTTTTTTTGCGTATTACGAAAAAAAGATCAATTCTATCGAATGCGTTAATCGCATCGACTAAACTATTTATACCGTGTAAATGTGAAGGTAGAAAGAGATATATGTAACAAGCATAGCAGGGCCCAACAGGCCTAATAATCCTGGCAAGCCACCTGGCTTCGCCTTAACAGATAAAACATGTTGAGCGTCACCTGCTTCTTATTCACGCTGCATAAATCCTAGATAAATTGAAATTAATGATTCCATTTGCTACAGCGTTCTGTACCAAAGAATTCGAGCAACCTTGCGTTTTATTTTATTTAATTTGTATTTAGCAATGATTACAAAGCAACTGATAGATTTTTAGTTAAAAACTTATATATTTTAAGTTATCCGCGTTTTCGCTTATTTCAATTTATTTTGTATTCTTGACGAATATAATAGCGAACGTTTATCTTAAGAACTGCATTGTTTGTCAAAGTGGCGATTAAATTTACTCATTATCCGTCATTATTTTGTAGCTTTATTTTTGATCTTTATTGCCATTGTTATATTTAATTTTCCAATTGACTGCATTAGACCAGCATTAAAATAATTAGCGTGAAACGTAAGAAGCTTGAGTAGCGAATACGCGATAAGACAGGTTACTCGACCAACTTCCGATTGCCTTCTTATGTGATTAAATAAACCTCTGATTTCTCTTATCTTTTTTAGTTTGATAAAAATTTTTTAAATACCTATTTGAAACGCGTTCTAAAACCTATAAAGTAAAATAATCTCATTGTCAAAATAATCATGTTTGAAAGCGATTTCTTCGAAATTACATGAATTAAGAAGCTATATAGAAATTTCTCTTTGTATATAGACAAGTTTTAAGATAAATTTTAAGATAAGTTTTAAGATAAATTTGTTCAGATACTGAAAAAAGTTTGATGATACCTATCAATGTTAAATGAAATAATTCCAATCAAATGTGTGATTAATATAACGAAAAATTATTTTGTTTTTCTAAATATGTAGTAAGTATTATCAAATGCTTGATTATATTATTATGTTTATATAGTAATACTTATTAAATATATATATTTAGACAAATTATTTTTCTTTGTATTAACTGAACATTTGATTGAAATTGTTTCATTCAACATTGGTAGCTATTACTAAACTATTTTTAATATATAATGTATAATGTAATGCATTCATTCTCGTGCGCATATATCAATTATCTCTATATCACAAAGTTTTATAATTCATATAATTCATTATTTACGACTGCCACCGCGTATAATGCAACAACGGATAAATATCTGCCTTTTTTATATTAACTCCGGTATATACGCCGCACCTATCAAAAACTTAATTTATTAAGTATTATTTACTATGTTTAAAGTAAACGAACTATATCAGTAAAAATTTTGTACTGTCTACTATTATGAAAAAAATATTAGAAATCTGAAATATTTATATTTTGTATTAAAAAATAAACTTTTTTGAATCCTTGCATTTTTGCCGTATATCCCATAGGGGTGAGATATATGGTTACTCATAGGGGGTGGGAGGATATGTACGGCTCATAAAAAATTTACAAATCATGCATATAAATAAAGCGTAAAATGACGTAAAATAATTATTATATAATTATAAAATGCGTTTATAAAATTTTATTAAGGAATAAGAATGATAAATATATATGTATATGAAGTAATGAATAATAATTATAATCTCACATGTATTACAAGTGTTATGACATGAGATACATATTTTATGTAATGCGTTTATTGCATTTAGTGCACTGAATTCAATCTGCGTATTTTATATGCTTTGGGCAAATTCCCCTTACTAAACATGCCGTATATCCCAAACAAATGGGATATACAAGACAATAAACTAAACAAAGAATACAAGAGCAAAGTACTTGTATTTTGTTATACAACATGCTTTACTATTCCTCTACACTCATATATCACGAAATAACTACTAAGTCTTTTGCACGTCCTATAGTAATTATTTTATGTAGATTATAATTTATGATGGCGCTACTTAACACAGTGACAAATTGAGTCAACTCACAATAATTTCATTAATATTACAGTAAGAAACTAAAATTGTTAACATTATGCTAATATAACATAAAGGCCATGTAAAAGAGTAGTTGCGGGAAAATTATCCCCACTCCTTCTATTTTTTCTGACTTCTGCGGCGTAAATCTCACCGCGGCGTATTTGCCGGAGTTACCATAAGGAACAAAATATTTTTATTTAATTTGCGCAAACCAAAAAATAAACAATGTGGAATCAAATTTATTTTGTAAAAATAAAAAATAATTTTAATGAACGTTGACAAAAAAAAAAACAAATCCCTTGGAAAATGAGCATTCCCCAAGGATTGCTTGAAAACTGTGCAATCATGCTTTTATCAGCGACAGGACCGTAATTTACGTTTACAAAAATATCAATTACTTAAGTCTTGAAGTTCTTGAAGTTCTTGAAGTCTCGAGTGTCACGCCGTGGAAGTCTCATTCTGAGGCTGACGCGCATCGTAACAATTCGTTAATTCGGTGATCGTAGTATCGTAACGTGACGGCGATTCGAACGCCGCACGAGCGCGGAACTTCAACTTCAGCCTCGCGTAATATCCGAACTCTCTCTCGCGCGATCGTAGAACGGAAGTCGAGGATAGGCGGAGTTCGTTCGGACCAATCATCGAGATACGCGCCGCCCACGTGTCAGCGGTGGTTCCTCCCTGCGGAGTGTTGGACTACTACGAAGCGAGATGCGCGGTGACGCAGCATCGCGTCCCTTCTCCCTTATCCGTGGACGTCGTGACGCTTCTGTGGATGATTTTGATGAAAATAAAAAAAGTGAAAAAATAGTAAAGAGGTATATATAGTAAAACAAAGGCATTATAGAGAGACTTTGGAAGAATGCTGAGAAAATAGGATATTATTCAGAATGACTGATAAGATTAGAGTATCATTCACTTCAAGAGATAAATACGGATCGTATAAAAAAAGTAATATAAAAAACATTATATATTTTAATAGTTTTTTTTTAATTTTCAATCTGATTTAGAACCGATAGGAATATAATTGTAATCGTAAGTGTTGCAATATCCACGACGAATTATTTTTTTAATATCAGGATTGTAATAAGCACACTGAGAGAAATTGATTTTGTTGTAGGAGTAAATCAAAGGTAAACAAATGTGTTATTTATTAAGATAACGATCAATTAGTTATTGCAAATTAATTATTTCTCGTTCGTCATTGTAATAAATAATCAACAATATCGTTAGTAAATAAAAGGCTTATCTATACAGAAAGGCTTACCTATACTGTATAGAAGTAACGGTCGTAGGAACTCAAATCGGAAGATAAAAAATTGACTAAACGAGTATTCTTCCTATACCTGACTATGATTTCCTTCGACTTAAGGCCCCATGATTGTCTACAATTTTTATGTTGATCCCCAAAAGGTCTACATAAAAGGTAGATTTCCAAGCGACGTTTCCGAACGCAGCCATAGTTTGCTTCTACTCTTGGGAAAATTAACTGTAGACAAAACTTATAAGAAATAAAGGTAAATTTGAATACTTTAACTTTAAACTTTTTTTTAAAGTAACTTTAAAATTTACCTAAAAATAATTGAAAGAAATTAACGCGCTGTGTCAATTATATTAAAATTTAAAACCTTCAAAAATTTTAGCCTATTTTGGCTTAACCTTTTACACACTTTAAATTACTTCAAAATTTTTTAAATAAATTCTTAATTACTTTTGAAAACTTGAACTTCGTTAAAAAAATCTTCCCAAGGGTATTATTAATAATTAGTTGGTATAGCAAACTAGCAGCAATCACAACAAATCAATTTGTTGTCACATATTTACAAGTCACTTAAAGGTACTGATGGCTTGTTTGGCTGAAGGATTTTGTTAAATTAACAAAATCCTTTTTCTCAGTGCAGTAATGGACAAATTAATTAATTGCGATTTTCTATCTTTTTGTGCATTTTACAGATTGACATATAGATATATATTGAAAGTAAATGAACCGAACTTGATATGTTTGATAATCAGATTAACTAATTTTTTGTCATATTTATTAAAACATTGTAATGTAGAACGAATTATTCCTTTCAATTTGCAGGCGGCTACAATCACCTGCGCAGTCCCGTGTGCCAAGACGAAAGTCAAAGAGACGAAACGTCACCTCCACCTCACAGCCATAGCACTCAACCACCGACCTCTCACTCTAGTACCCCTAACAGTAATAACAACAATAATAATAACAACAATGCCAACAACGCGTACATCCATCTAAGGAATTTAAATCAGCTCAAAACGGAATGTAAGTTTCTCCTTTATGTCTAGTATTACGTTTGCGCACAGATATTTCGTCCTTTAAGTTTCTGTAGAATTTATTGAAAATGGTTTTACAATCTTTATTAACGAAATACATTTATCCTAAGTAAATCATAAAACATAGACATGATATCAAACCTCCAGAAGTATCTTTCTTCTTAAGAGATGACATATACAGTATAATAGCGCGAGATTATTTTTTTTTTTTTTTAAATTTGCTTATTGAAATTTTTTATTTGTATTATGCTCTTTGATTAAAATATATTGTCAATTTTTCTGAATACAACGACTATATTAAAATTACTTTTAAAATAATATATAATTTATATACATTTGCTTATTCTTACTGTTACGTACTTTGTCATGGGGGTTTTTTTTTTTAGATACATTCTGGTACGAAACGATCGATAGGAACGACGTAAAAATACACCTAATTTTATGTAATTTCGGAATCCGAATGGATAGAGATAGACTATATATATCTACTAGCCCTATCGGCCGAGATGAAACACAAAATTTCAGACTATTTTAACAGATGCTAGTCAGAGTTTCGCAAATAACACATTACATTTTCTCGAGGTTTTGGCAACCAGCATAATTTTCCTCTCTATCGTGATATAGTTAACGCATAATGATATATGATATACTTAACTATCAGCCTCGCGATAACATCATTACTATAACTGACGGACGGTCTCTCTTGGAATTCGATCGCAAATAAATTATCTTTATAGTGAAAAACAGAATTTTTTATTGCTACAACGTGAAGTTCCATTTCCGTTCCTGGTCAACTATTGATGCAGTAGCGTGGATCGGCTGTGGATCAATTCCATTCCAACAGATGGATCGTAAAATAGTTGGCCACGCAACACTTACACATAAAATTATAATTTAATTTCTATTAAAATACCGTGCAATTTTAAACATTACTCTTATAGCAAAGGATCACATTCACATTAGAGTCACAATAATCAGAAAGAAAATATGATGTTACTGTGAGATTGTAATCATAACAAAATAACATATGTTACAAAGGCATTTGCATATCACCATAACATTGCTGTGACATCATATTTGTGATAAAGTGGACATTCGCACGTCACCATAACATAACCATAATTGTTGATATAGTTATGACGGTTTTTGCTATGTATTGTTATTATTTTTACTAAATTTCATCAGTTAAAAAAGGATTATCCAAGAAGTATAATTTGTAAAAATAAATTTCTAGCGAACTACAGCAATCACCATATAGCTGAGCATCTTCAAGGCGGTGGCGGTGGCCTGAGCAGCGGGGGCGAGCTCGCAGGCGCAGGTAGTAACGAGAGCGATTTGAGAGTCAGCGCAACTACCACGACGGAGAGTTACATGACGCCGGCGCATTATTCGGGATACGACGAGGCGTCCGAGTATCACAGCTTGTCACAAGATCACCAGGCGCCGCATCCGTACAATTTGGACAACTCGCCAGACTTTTACGGCGCCAGCGGAATTCACATTGAGCCCAAATATCAACCGTCACCGTTCAAGAACTATCCTCGAGGTTTGTAGACAAGAACTGAAATCCCAATGAAAAAAGAAATTTCTATAAAGACTATATATAGCCTTTAGAAATTTGTTTTGTGTGTTGTGTGTAATAATCAATATATCTAAAATTTATATATATATATACAATATATCTAACCAAGTTAGTTTTTTATTTTTTCACAGCACGTTTATATTTTTAACTGGGAGCACATTAATGAAATGACATTTTTTTCTTACTTGTTGATAGGACGCTACCACGAAGGTTATAGCGAAAGCGGCGGATACGGGCAGTACGATGCAACGCCGTTCCAAACGGTTCCCGGAAGCGGAAGCGGTGCTGGAGGCGGCGGCGTCGGTGGTGACCAATGGAGTGTCGGGCTTGGGGATCATCTGCCTCATCATCCCGCATTTCTTGCGGGACTTGGACCACGAGATTCCTCCAATCCTCATCATGCCACATCTATCGCCAATAATGCAGACCAAAAGCCGTTACTGCAGAGTTCAATGCTCACCGGTTATCCAGGTAAATTCAATTTGACAACATATTTTGCTAATAGATTTTTCTTCTACATTTTTTTATTTATTTTGAGGGATTGGTTACACGAGCGTTATAGTGTACAAAAATTATTTGATACGGATTATCTTTAAATTACTTCGAATTACTTAAGATTACTTAATACTACCTCAAATTATTCCAGATTATCAAATACTATTTTATATTATCCAAGATTATCTTAGAGTATTTAAAATTATGTCATATTTACTGAGATTACCCGAGATTTTTCTAAATTTACTTTGCTCATCTAAGATTATCTTATACGAGATTGCTCGTATCACGACTTCATCCCATTTGAGTGATTTTGGATGAAGAGCCCTGCTATTGGAGACGTTTGGTTTCGGAGATGCTTAATATCAGAAAGCAAAAGAATGGTCTCAAATTACAAACTGACACCGATGGCCTCCACAAGGCTTATATTCCCACCATAAATAAAATTTGACTTTCTGTTACTAACAGTCCGTCTCCTCTGTCAGTCTGTATTCGCACTACTGAACGTATATAATAATCGACACGTAATGTCTGTCTTATACATTTATTAAATTCATAATTCGGAGATATTTTGTTTTTAATATTTTTATCACAATGAAATGTTTTCCTGTTCAAAATTTTCCGTATATGTTATATATGTTTATGTGAGGTAATATCATTCTGAGAATCAAATCGGTACTTTTTGTTTAACGTATGCTCTAGTAGTGAATTATTCAAATCAACTCTTTACATTCTTTTTTATGGATCTAAACATTTTATCATATTTTATTAAAAAGTGTTTTATTGTTTTACTGTTTAATATATATTTTGATATTAAGAGAACCTTAACAAAATATATCAAATGGCATATTTTTAGGTGGCGGTCCACCATGCTTCACTGGATCAGGTCCGATTCAGCTATGGCAATTTTTGCTGGAGCTTTTAACTGACAAAACGTGTCAAGGTTTTATTTCGTGGACCGGCGACGGCTGGGAATTCAAACTGACCGATCCGGACGAGGTTGCACGCCGTTGGGGTATTCGCAAGAACAAACCCAAGATGAACTACGAGAAGTTGAGCCGAGGCTTACGCTATTATTACGATAAGAATATTATACATAAAACTGCTGGCAAGCGATACGTATATCGCTTTGTATGCGACTTACAAAGTCTACTAGGGTAATTATAAACATATACATATTGCAATTGTTTAAAATTTTAAATAAACTTTATACATTGACAAATTTAAACACATCATTCTTGCTAAATGACATATTTTAATTTACTTTTTATATTTTTACAATTTTAAAATGACATTCAATATATTAATTTTTATTTAAAATTGAAGATATAATATTAATTATTATATTTCTTTTTCTACTTTTACAGATACAGTCCTGATGAGATACACGCAATGGTAGACTTGAAGCCAGAGAAGAAGGAAGAAGACTGAGTTTTTTGTTAATGAACACGTGCTTTAGGATTGTATCACACAGATAAATGAAATGTAATAATACAAATTCTTTGCATTGAACATGCAAGAACGAAGGAAAATGTAAGGACGAAGTATCGGTACGATGAAATCACTATGAAATAAGTATATTCAGATGCAGAAGACTGTGATAGTCCGTCTTCTTTATTCAGATATGAACAAAAATCGAATCGGTCGTATGTACCAAAGACAGGGTCTGCATACCATTGGTGCCTAAAGTTGAATAAATCGCGAATTTGTTTTTAAGAGTGATTAATTTATCACAGCAGATTTTAGAGGATATTTATAGGAATAACTCGTCAATTTATACATATATATATATATAAATATATTTTTAATGTTACATGATTTTTCAACTATACTAGCGTCAAGATACTTGATGATGCCGCTAAATTATTTATGTCTCATCATTTTAATATGTGTGTTATATCTGTTGATAGATGACTCGATATGTGATTGTTATTACAATAATTTTACAATAAACTCATTACAATATGCTACATAGCGAGCTTCTCAATCCGACACTTATGCTTTTTTGTATATGTATAGATTTTAATTTAGAAATTAAATTTAAACTATATTCTTCCAAGCTCGCTTCTCTAAAAGAAGAAACATGTATTTTATATTATTTCTTAATTATTGAATATGTCTAGTATGTGCTCGCGATATATTAAATATATTTAATATGTCCAATTGTAATAAGAACTCTCTGTTACTGATGTAATACGAAGAAAAAGTGTAAATTGGAAAAAGCGTTGCTAATGAAAAGAGTATGCTGTTAATTTTTTATATAATTTTTTAATAAAAATATTTGCGGATTTGCTTTTGTTCGCTAAGGTACTCTCTTTGAGAAATTGTACATTTACATTTGTAAACACAACGTAAATAAATCATTTATCTAATGAAGAAAAGGAAAGGGCCATGTGCAACCAGTGTTCCATAATAATTGAAATACAGAAAATAAATTTATTTACGTTTTCTTTTAAAATTATTCACATATATTATTAAAAGAATGTAAGCTATTTTTAGTAGAATCTTTTTGATTGTAACAAAATGTTTATGAAATCTTATAAAACATCACAATTATCGTGTTTCTACAAAAATTATATATATTTTTTATTCTAAAACATATTTAAATATTTGGTAAATTTATTGGGTCAGACTTAAATAATTTTTTTCACTTATGAAACACTGAGTAATGCAATTATATCAAATTTATAGCGATATATATTTATAATGATATATATTTATAATGTATGTGTGTATCAGGACACAGTAATGTCGCGTGCATCCGCGATATGATACAGACATCGAGATAGACAGTATCTATATACATGTATATCGCTATAGTTATATATATATGTATATATATATATATACATATATATATATATATACATATATATATAACTACTTTACATAATTGCGTACATAATTAATATTTTTATCATTGGAAATGTATGTTATATGAATTGTAAATGATGCAGATGATTAATAGCACAAATTGATGATTTGAAACACAAGTAATATACTTCGTATTTTCCACGTGTCTTAAATCTAATATATATACATGTGTATATATATATATATATATATATATATATATACGTACGCATTATATGTACAACTTAAACTATTTTTATATCCGCTGTGTTTGTTAAGTTTCCAAGTACCAAAATAATTTAAACTACAAAATAATAAGAAATATAATGTCTCTTTAGATCATAATTAACAGTATACTAATTTCAAAGACTATTCGCAAGTTTATTATGCGGTTAGTTTGTTATAGAAAGATATAAAACTGCTAGCGACTTTATCGAGGTCTCCCATTAAAGCTATCAGGATTCTTCGCGGTAATCGTTACGATTAAAGTTTCTCCTAGTTGTGTCGTTCGCCCAAATGTTAAATAAATTATATTAATAAATACTCTTAGCGCATCCCAAACGCGGGGTGAAGGAACCGTGTAAAGTTATTCGAATGTTAATATTAAGTTGTCACGTTCTTGGCACTTGTTATTAAAGAAAAAAGAAAGAGCCATACTTCTTTTTCAGGATTATATACATAGCATTTTGAAAGAGACGAATACAGGAACTTTTTAGTAGATGCAATAAGAAAAAAAAGAATAAAGAGATTTTTATAAATACATTCGCGATTGATCACCGCTTATTTTTTCCCTCCACTTAACTATTTTACTAAATTGGAAACAATGAGATTACTTTCGCGTCGCTTTTGCACCATAATACGGAAATCTGATTGTGAGATTTCCCGCATTGCAAATCACAACAACAGATCTGTTTGTTCCATTTGCATTTTAAAGCTTAATTTATTACGTATACACATTTTACATATTTATATATCTAATCTTTTTATGTACAGAATTTCCATTTATACATATATTCATTTATATATCTTATTAGGTCTATCCGGAAAGTATCCAATCTTGTGTTTTCAATGTTTTTCACCCAATTTTCAGCCATATTTTCTCGAAATTTTCAACGTTTTTTCCGTAAGGATAATTACACAACTACGATATCGTTTTTTTTTTCTTCCTTCCCGTAGATTTCAGATTAAATTGAATCTCGATCAGTACTATAATGACATAAACTGTGAGAAAATCTGCCGTGCCGCTCGACGGGAGCCAAGCTCATGAAGGTTTCTCTAAATGGTGAATACCCATTTTCTACAATAGCATATCCAGGTAATATGCATACAAAGATATATCCATAAAATGGATATTTTCCGGACACTGGACAGACTTCGTATATTCATTTACTGTACATATATTCATATATTTGCATTATTATTCTCTTTATATGGATACTAGAATTTCAGAGAATCATTTACTTTTATCTGCGCACAGCATTTTTTAAGCAATCTTTCTGCTGCTGCGCGACAAAGTTTTGGAATGGTATACCGCGTATTCCAAATTTGTTGTGCCACATCTCTGCGTGATTTTAAAGACAAACTGTATAGTTATCTGCTAAGTATAAGTTCATAACTCTTTTTGCGTTATATAACTTTGCGCTTGTTGTCTGCTCGTCTATTCTCGCTTTTTTTTATATTTTATTTTGTTTTTGTCCTTATTACTTTTTTTTTTAATTTTATTTTTATATTTTACTTTATGTATTCAATTTCCACTATTGTTATATTATATTACTTGATTTTGTATAATTTCTCGGCACTTAAAAGAACTAGTTTCTAGAGTGCTTAACAAATAACGATATTTATCTAACTATCTACATCTTTGTTTTTTAAGGTAACGGGGGAAATGTAAAAAGTGTAGATAAGAAGTGTTGTGATTATCGACGCCATAATGAAAGTTTCCCTTGAACACTCTTGAAACAAAAAACGACGTGCTTTCGTTATTCACTTCTGACTCAGTTTCTCGTTACAGAGCAACAAGAATAATGCAGGATAACGCAGAACAATCGACTGTGCAAACGCTAATGATGTCAAATATCGCGTCTTTCGAACGATGCGTCATAAAATTGGTACGCTATTTCACACAATTATATTCCTATTATCCGCGAATCGTTTATTATGTATATACTGGCGCAAGTATCATAAAACGTTATATCATTAATACTAAAAAAATAATTTACATAAGAATATACGTTTCTGTTTTTCTGACATTACGTATATTCATAAATTCTTCGCGTTTTCAAATATGGCTATTGCGTTTAAAAAATATTTTAGTTTTAGAATCCATTATCTAAGCAATTTGAATAATTTGAATTATTTAATAGGATATTACGCATTCTTAATTTAATTTTCAAATGATATTTTCTGATTTATTTATTACGGCATTAACTGCGTTTTTAATTATCAAATTTTACATTTTAATCCACTGTGTTGTTAAAGAAAAGTGGAAACATTTTTATCCCAGCACAATATCTCGTTAGTCTATCGCATCTAATATATGTATGTAATTATCTTGTATCTATTTTTATTAAGTAAATTAAGGAATGAATAATGGCATAAAACTGAATAAAACGTTATAGGTAGCGAATTCTTTGAACGCCCACGCCGTGGCAATCGCAATAAGAATTCACGCGACAAAACGCGAAATTCAAGTTATCGATAATGGCATCGGAATACCGCAAGACATGCTCAAACATATCGCGAAATATAACGCAGAAGCCATAGGCGATCAGCAACAGATATGCAAACTGCTTGAATCAAACAATCTGGCAGATATCCGTCGTTTGGCTGATCGTCTTACGATTACTTCAAGGCATCAACATTCTGAAGAGACGTTCATGCAGGTATTACTTGTAGTTTGTCAACTTATTATTAAATTATTTGGCAATATGAATAAAAATAATTAATATAAAAATATAGGCACACTCCTGTTGCTCTTATCGTTAAGTATTGTATACGTCTTTAAATAAAATTGTAAAATCAAGATAAATTAATTTCACAATCAATCAATTTATTATTAGTACTTTTAATTATAAACTTATTATTTAAATTAAATTTAAATTTAATTTAACTAAGATTTTAAAAGATGGCTATATTATTTGCGATTTTCAAGAGTAATTTTTTTTTTTTTTTATTTATTTTCATTAAAGGCGTTTGAGATGGGATTTTCATTCAATTTGAAGCAAGTAGAGCAGAGACCTTCGTATGGCACAACGGTGTCCATCTACGGTTTTCACGAAATGCCTCATAAAAAGTGGGATACATCTATCATTTGTTTTCTTATCGCGGCTATAGCTGTTACAAAATTAGAAGTATGATTTAATTTATAATAGTGATTATTAATTACGATAATTTATCTCTCTCATGATATATTTTTTATATTGATACAGGTATCATTTTCAATTAGAGACGAAGACCGGAAGAAGGTTGTTCTGAGAATTGCGAAACCGCACAATTCGATCGAGGTCCTGAGAACACTGGTTGGGAAGGATCTGCCATTGAATCATGTATGGTCGATACAATGCGGTCCTGAACGTAACAACAATTATCACGGTTACGTGGGATTATCTGATAAAAACGCAATGCAGTGGATATTTTTAAATCACAGACCGATCTATTGCCCTCTCATTCTGAAGTTGATTAAAATTGTCTTCGAAGAGAAGCTAAATTTGTTTTCCAATCAGAAATCTAATGCGTGCGATCCATACGACGAAAATATGTTTATCTTATTCTTTCTTACATTCTCACAGAAGGAATTCACGCACATTACCGAAAACGGAAAAATAATGTTTTATGACATGCAAAAGGTATTGAATACTGTTAAAAACTGCGCCTTTCAATGTCTCGCAGAAGAAGCTACAGTTTCTGGCATAACCCCTTATTTATGTAAAACGCAGCTTTTAAAACAAATATATTTAAAAACAGAACAATTTGTTTTTGCCAATGATATTAATAGATGTAAAAATATTACACCTTCGATGATGAAAAGCAGAATGATTATGCTTGAAAGAAGAAAAATTACGTCAACAATTGCATCAACCAATTATTTCAACAAACAGCATAGAGGTGATAATATTCAAACTGCCAGCTGTTATATAAACAAGGAAAATAATGATGTATTAAATAGCATCCGATATCAAATAGATCTTACTTCTATGAAACGTATAAACTGTGAGAATAAAGCTATGAAAAAGATGCATAATGACGTTTATAAAACGCAAGGAAATTCCATGAATTTTGACATAGCAAATAATTCTACTAAATCTGATACAATTTATTGTGATAACAATAACAATAATCATACTATAAACATTTCTCCTCTTTCCGAATGGTCGAATTGGACTTATTATACAAATAATAAGAAGCGCGAGATTACGAGAAATATGAATATATTTCCCGAAAATGATGTACGTTTTCAACAGTTTTTTGAACGTAACAATAATCAATTTGATTTTCTACCACGAAAACTGTACGATCTTCTACAACATCGTCATGTTAAATTGACAAACGTAAAGTGCTTAAACAGTCCTAATGATACGATTCCGTGTAAGTAATTTTTAACTTTTAGATGGAACAATATTATGTATAAATGATTATTATATATTTATATAACTCAATTTGATAAATATTTTAAATCTATAGTTGTAGAAAATTATCAACATGAGCAAATAGCAGTACATCCTTGTAAGTTGAAGCAAAAATTATGCGAATTTAGACTATCACAAGCATCATTAAAGTGCATAAAAGTACGTACACAAATTTCAAAACAATAAACTATCTCAAAAGGGGCTGTCTGGATAAATATATTTTTTTTGTAGATTATTAATCAAGTTAATAACGAATTTATCGCTGCGTGGATGATGTGGAATGAAATGAAAATTTTATTAATGATCGATCAACATGCCATCCATGAAAGAATACGTTATGAAAATTTACTTCTTAGTAAATAATTATAATACTTTTTTCTGACAGAGATAATATTTTTTTTAATTTGAATAGTTTATTTAAATATATAAATAAAATATATATATATTAAATTAATTTTTTAATCAAATATAAATATGAAATTATACGTAATATCGCACTGAATCTTCTTGTAATGCTCAGTTGTTATTATTATTTAGGATATAAGGTGCAGAATGAGCACGGATTACTCTCGGTTAATTTGCCTGATACTCTGTCTATGGAATTTCCTACAGAAATGTGCAATTTATTCTTACGTAATCAAATTTTGTTGAAGAAATACGGCATAAGTTTAGGATCATTAAAGGAGAACACACTATTAATACGCACAGTACCGCAATGTTTGGTTATAAATAATAATCCCTACAATAGAGAAAAAATATTGCCAAAAATCTGTGGTTTATTAAACGATGTAATAAAGAATTGTAATACAAGTCAAACGAACGCATTACCGTTAACAATTCATAATGCTATAGCATTTGAGGCTTGTCATGGTACTATCATAAGTTTAATATTTATGTATGATTTTGTATATATGTATATATATATATATATAGTAGTTATTATTATATTAAAGATTTACTATGTCAAAGATGATTGTTTTGAAATGTTTCAAATTTATCTATAACTATATTTTAGAAACTTTCTTTTTCTTTTATTAATTTTGGAACTTTTTTAGGTGCTATTAAATTCGGCGATAGGCTAACTTTGGAGGAGTGTACGAATCTTATACAATTATTGAAGAATACAAAGTTCCCCAATCGATGCGCCCACGGACGACCGACTATAATACCAGTGATAGAATTTTCGGAATTAGAAAAAAGGAGCACTAAGATACCTAAGGTAAGCATTAAAATTTTTCCCTTTCGATTTATTGTAGGAAATATAAATTTAAATGATCCATGAGAAAAAGACAGATCTCACTTGTTTTCTTTTTCACTAATACAAGTTTATACATAAATGAATAAAAGCATAAAATTCGCCTTAAAATATCATACTGCATAAATATTTTATGTGTGTGTGTGTGTGTGTGTGTGTGTGTGTGTGTGTGTGTGTGTGTGTGTGTGTGTGTGTGTGTGTGTGTGTGTGTGTGTGTATCAAACTAAAAGCGGTATGAAAACATAAAAATTTTGTTTGTTTTATGACAGATTAATTTTGACATAAGATTGTCTGAACGTTTTTCTTAGAGGTACTACTGAAATTTTTAATCATACAATTTATAAAAAATCTTAAAAAGCTTTAATTCGAATTTCATCATGCGACAAAGCCGGCGATCAGAATATCTTTACCGAAATAATTAAATCTGGTAGAAACGAGATTGACATCTTTTCCGCCCAATGATACCGGACAAACGTCGTTCGGACGTAAGTAGAAGCATACTGTGTAAAGAGCCATTTCTAACTCGGGTGAAAGACCGACGAGAAGGGTCGTGACTGAATGTTTCGTGTCAGGTACATTGAATGCCGAACGTATCTTGATAACTTCTGCCTTCTGTGAAGATAAAGAAATTATGTAATAAACACGTAGAATAAATTGTCAAATACGTGAGCGTTACTTACGTCCGCTAATTTAATATCCTTTATGTATCCGCGATAGTCGAGATTCTTCTGCGCTTCCTGTTTGGCAAAGTAAATCCAATTTTGTGGCCCGATCATGTAGGAATCGAGCTTCTCTGCGAGGAACACTGCCTCAAAACCAGAACTAGACGGCTCTCCTTCAACTCGTTGAAATTGTGAGAACCAAATACGTTTCAGAGTGTCTTTAAACTCGTACTCGTCATTTGGAATAAATCCCTTGTCGGCCAGGTACTTCATTGCCGTTTTAAATACATCAGTCTCCATGAAGTTGTCGAGCAGCTCCGTTTCCTCCTTACGCTCGTCTGGCGTGACAGTCTCTTTCGTTTTAACGTCTATCGCGTAATTATCGTACAACGCCAGCACGCTTTTAATCGTCGGGACTTCATACGCTTCCGGTTTGACGTCGAGTAGGCTGAAATTACATCAAGACAAGGTCAATGAAACTCTTAATGCGCGGAATTATTTTGTTCAATTATTTTCTTCAAGATGAGGATAGCGGTTCTAACTACTTACGGCAAAGGAGCGTCATCCGCGGTACTATCTTCTTTCGTCTCACCCTGCAGATTTACAGTGATGTACTTGTATGCGTTGTTCTTATCCGCCTCGAAAAGACTTTCCGCCAGCTTCTTCACTTCATCGTTAGAGATCGGATACTTCGGCTGAGTCGGATTGCTTTCTTGCTGAGGGCTAGGCGAATTAGCATTGCTAGGTGCGCTAGCTTCAGCCTTTTTATCCGCTTCCGGTGGCGGCTGAACCGGCGTTGCAGAGCTGGGTGGATTGGAGGCGGCAGCGGCGGCGGCAGGAGCACCGTTATTATTCGCAGGCGCAGCCGGTGCTTCTCCATTAGTCGGATTCGATTGATTGTAATAATAATTATTATATGTAATCTCGGTGCGGCTACCACCACCGGCGCCGTCGCTGTTGTGTCCGTATCCCGGGCTTCTGCCAGAGATGCCACCTGGTAACAATCTGTTCACAGCCGCGCTCACGCCCGCGCTCACACTGGAGTAAACCAGCGCTTCCTTGGCCAGCTGACCGATACCAGGTCGGCTCGGTTGCAGGACGGTGAGTGCTGGCGCTTGTGCGATAGCCGGTTGAACGTAGGATGGCTGGGCGTGGGACGGTTGACCGAACGATTGCTGTCCACCGAAACCGCCGTAGGATTGCCCACCGTATGGACTGTAGGCTGGTGGCGCGTTATGGTGCATAGACGGATTGTAAGCCTGGCCATACGGTGAGTGCCCACCGTAACCGGGGTACGAAGGATTGGCATTGTAGGACGGGTAGCCTTGGTTGTAACTCGTGCCGCCATAAGGATTGCTGGCGGGCTGCCGAGGATATCCGCCTAGAAATCATGGAAAGATTAGAATTATAAATTCTATGAAAATTATAATCTTTATGCAATTATACGAAGAGACCCACGCAGCACAGATCCTCAAAGGGACACCCTGAAGACGTCTCTATGTCTTAAGAATGTTCTCAGGATATCCCTTAAATAAAAAGTGCTGCTCGGGAATTGATATTTTATAAGGGAGACTTTAAACCTTAATACAGAGAGTTTAAATCTTAAATCAAGATTTTACAAGGAGAAATATTGCAACTTTAACTTCAAAAAATATTTTATTAAATATAATTTTAGCAATTTTAATAGCTCCCATATTGTAAATGCAAAAAGAAGTAAAGATTTTATTCTCGAGTGTCTTATCGAGATTTAAACTGTCGATACATTAATTTCATTCCCTATTTTAAGATATGAAAGAACAATTAATATTACCCGATGGAGTATATGGTGGTGCGTTCGCAGCCGGATATCCTGATTGCACATTCGTCGCGCTAGTCTTGGAAGCTTGTTCAGATACTGGAGGTTTGACATTGCTGGTCCCGGAACTCCCAGATGCTTTATTGTTAGTGTTCTGTGGTACGTTCCATCCTATTTTACTCGGATTTGAGCCTGCATAACGGGGTTCGTGATGTTATTAGAGACGAATAAAACATGCGAAGCCGTAGAAGGTTATTACCTATATGAAGCAGTGACTCATCGGATTTGTAAGAGATCTGATGCGTAGATACGTAAATATTTGTAAACCACGGCGCAATTCCACGTTAAACAGTTATGAAAAGTATCTTAAACGATGATCTTTTACGATTATAGCTTGCGATATGGAGTTTTCTTTTTTCATTGCTAATATTTATATATATATATATATATA
>NW_017304543.1:4001188-4012938 GCF_001594115.1 Trachymyrmex septentrionalis
GATAATAATAATAATAAAAATATGTAGTGATAAAATGTACCTAAATATAATCCCACATAGCATGGTAACGTTTGCAAAGCGCTAAAAAAGCGATTATATGCATATAATCGCTTTTTTAGCGCTTTATTAACGTTTTGTAAGCGCTGAATGTTTGGGATATTACATACCTGTCTGTGGCCGTTGAGTTGTTCTCTGAGAAGTACCTCGCCTTCGAGAGGAAGAGGAGCCCCATCCACTACTACCGCTCCTCCGTCCGCTGGTTTTACGACCATCTGTGTCCGCTGTAAGCACATTATCATACATGCAATTTATTGTATGCAATAATTTCAACATTTAACTACATGTCTTTCGTCTCATTGTCAACTATGATTAATCATTACTATACATAATTCAATTTATTCCTTTTCGTATATCAGTATTTAAATATTAAAAATTAAATCGACATTTATGTTATTTTATCGTAAAGGGAAATTCTTGAGAGTACTAAGGAGAATTATAACTTATTGTTAGAGTATTGTAACTTAGGATAAGAGAAACAAAATGTAGCTAAAGATAGAGTTTTTGTAATTTAAATTTATACACATATGCAAACAAATTTTTACGTATTATAAAACTTCAGAATATTCTCAATTATTTTCTACTGTGAAAACTATTAAAAATAGAATCATATTAGAATGAATCGAGATGTTAGATAGATTTCTGCGTCATAAAACACGTTGATTGAGTGCTTATTAAGCTATCTGTATAGAACTTGGTGTCCTCTTTTATTTCTCGCGATTCGACACCGGTACAGATTGCCAAGCCTATTGTTCTTCAACAGATTATTATATAATGTAGGCAATTGCCTGTTCACTCATTGGCTCAATATTATGTATTACGATGAATACCTTTGAGAGTTCGTGCGCACATTATACAAGAGAGAAAGATAAAAGATATATTCAAAATCAAGTCCATTTACATTTTTTAAATTCTCTCGGTAATGAAAACGACAATTTTTATTAATAATTATTTTGATATCGATATAGCTTATTATAAATTATATATATGTATGTCGTTTTTAAGTTTATACGTAATTTTTTGCAATCCTAAAAAAGCTACTATAATTATAAGAAAAAATTTCTACTTTTTTTTTTACTGTTTATGCAACATTAAATTTGACAAAACAGTTTTCGTACGTGACTTTCGAT
The DNA here is from genome assembly GCF_001594115.1 of Trachymyrmex septentrionalis. Classification (NCBI taxonomy): domain Eukaryota; kingdom Metazoa; phylum Arthropoda; class Insecta; order Hymenoptera; family Formicidae; genus Trachymyrmex; species Trachymyrmex septentrionalis. The sequence goes on from NW_017304543.1 coordinate 4,002,376, forward strand.
GAAAATCTCCAATTTAGTATCATAAACGCAGTAATGCAATTATGGTAAACGTTGTCAAGTGAATAATACCATATGAGGAGCACATTGATGGCATGACGTATGAGTAAGATGGAAGAGCAATTTATTCTGCTGATTTCACTTATTACGGAGTCTATATTTGTTAGTCAATTTATTAACATTATACGTAAATCTTACGTGACTTTTTAGAATGCTTCCTCTATTCTTTTACCGTCTAATTAAACAGCTGATCCATTATCTATACATTTTATTTTCTTATATATTTTCAAAGATACTTCGCAAAATTTTGAAATATAGAACAAATTAAAAATTATTAATTTTATGAGTCGTAAAATGCAACATATGTTTAATTTACTCTCTCTATAATACACACATATGTTATAGTGTTTTTTTTTATCTTATAAATGCACAAGTCAAACATGTTTATTAATGAATTAAACATATCCATTTTTTTAAATGATGAAATAACTGGTTTTTTCAAGTTTACAACATCTATTGCACACGAGATTCTCTGACTAAATTAGAAATTACGTTTCTGTGCTAGTAATTGGTGAGCTATAAATTAGTTTAGTAATTCGTGAATTACAGATAGTTAGAAGTGAATGAATTTCCGCGAACTTCCGTGCTTCCTTGTTAACACGTAACTTGATTTCAAGGAAAATTTACTTAATTAGATTTTTTATTTGGAGCGTAGTCATCAATTAATTTTCTGTAAAATTTCAACAAAATTTTTTTACTAAAACTTCATTCTCGATTAATTAAAATATTATTTCGTTGTTAGAGCATTTCACAATAGATTTTGAAAGCATATTCTAAAGTTTAACAAAATTTAAGATGATTGTTAAAATAATCAGTATCGACCTTTAATACTTTTGAGGCTTCTATGGTATTTTCTATATAGATAGATCTAATAGAAGCTTTGCATATTTCACGGCTCCGTTTACCTGAATAGATAAACGGAGCCGTGAATTCTTGAGAAATACCAAAGTTTCGTAAACTTTTCGTCCTGATGAAGTGAACTGGAATATTCACAAAACGTTAGCATTCTAAGAATGGATATACATATGGAAATAATTCGCAAAACGCATAGCTTCTAAATATAGAATTTTCTGTAAAAGCTCAACAAAATTATTTTAATACAAATTGATTAAGCGAAGAATTTATTAATGCACTTGATTTATAAAAGCATCTTGTGTAAATCTGATGATATTTCTCACATGTAAACTTCATCTATTACTTTAATAATCTTTAATAATTATAATCTATTAATATCTATTTAAAAATAACATGTGCCATTACCGAAAATAAATAAAATCACAATCACGGTGATCAGGCACGTCCTGATTCTCATATTCGTTATTGCTCGCTTCACTTTTGCCAAATTGTTGTTTCAATCAGTTCGAAACTCGAAAAGATCTCTGACACGCACTGTTTGCTCACGCAGTCGACAGACTACTACCTTTCGACCTCATGCTGAACGGCCTAGACGTCGGTGACCATCGCCTGTAACATTGAATGATTCATGCTTCGCAGGCTTTCTCTTTCCACTGATCCTATGCGTCTGTAACAGAACTGTAATTGGTCGAGCTATTCGATTAAACGCTTCTCAGTTTGAAATATTAAATTAATAATATTTCATTTATTAACACAATTTTTTGCAACTTTAAGCAACTATTAAAATTTTATAAAATCTAGATCATATTAGTTAAAAGATATTCAAAGAAAGCCATACATGTACGGTATTTTCTAGATTTCTCGCGCTTTCTCTACAATTTTTTTAGACAATTTCCAACCGATCTCTCTTTAATAAAAACTTATGATGTTTTATTTTTGCTCATTTTTTTACAAGGTTCATTTATTAAAAATCTTTTTGTAATATAAAATTTCAAAATAATATATTTTTGAAGTGAGATTCATTAAATTTAATATTACTTGGAAACAACATTGCTTTGTATAAAAATATATTTTACCAACTAATATTATATTACAAATTTCAGAAAAAATTGAACTTTGCGTCCTTGAAGAGAACATCACTGAAGTAAAAGGAAAACAATCGTATTTTTCAATGTAAAATTACAATTATTCTCAAATTCTACATACATATATAATGACAAATAGAAATATTGTTTATTTAATTTTAAATATAACATTATTTTTTATCATATAAGAATAAGATAAGAAAAAAAATTATTATGTTTATTATAAGATCTCAAAAATTTTTCAAATAAGTTGCAATATATATATATTTCTTATTATTGTAACAAGATTTGTCGCATTACATGAATAATAACTAAAAACAAGTAATTTATATATTCTAATCACACATTCTTACATTTGATATTGTTTGTTAAAATTCGCTCAAACTGTGTATTTTAATAATTTACACGTCCGAGAATTTATTCATATGATACAGAATTAGAAAATAGGAAGCGCAAGATCTATAAGATCTTGTCCATAATATCTAAATGAATGCGTGTAAATATTAAACTTGGTTCCGCCAAGTGAAACGGGACATAAATTATTCGGCCTGGTATAAAAACATATCATGTACAAAGCCATTTCAAGTTCGGGAAGCGTGCCCACGAATATCGTTGCGTTTGGTCTAATAATATCATCCATTTGGAAGTTCAATTTCACCAATGAGGCTCTCTGCAAAAAACAAATAATTGTTATAATCAATTTTACAATATACTTTTATATTCTTTTCGTGCATAACATTAAGACACGATAATATATATTTTACATACATAGCACATCTATAGATATAATACAATATGACTCACGTCGCCAAGCTTTATAGTATCCACGTATCCCATGTAATCAATACGATTCTTCGATTCCTGATAATTAAAATAGATCCAGTCCTGCACCCCAAGAAGCTCCGTACCATATCTTTCAGATGTGAACACTCGCTCAAAACCTGATGTAGCACCATTAAACGTGTTGAACCAGAAACGCCGCAAAGTGTCTTTCTGGAAGTCATAGGGACGGATGAAACCTCGATCTGATAACCATCGCATAGTTCTAGCCATCACATTCGTATTCGCAAACATGTCTAACAGAAAGTACTCTCTCTTTCGCTTTTCCGCTGTATGAGTTTCTTTCACAGTAGAATTGTGTTCGTAATTGTCGTACAGAGCTCGAACAGCTAAGATCGTTGGATAATCATATGCTTCTTCTTGCACGTAAATTAATCTAGAAACGTATAATGTGTAAATAAGGAAAGAATAATTGTTGTGATTGATTTAAACACAAAACTTACGGTCCCTTAGCTGCATCGGTTAAGTTTTCAGATTTACTCTGAAGATGTAAAGTCAAATACTTGGATATGTTAACTTCTTGTTTCACGAATAACTCTTCGGTCAACATTAATAGATCGTCATCTGATATTTTATATTGCGGAGAATAAATAGCTGTTCCTTGATTGGGCATTCCTTGATTATTCCCTATATTACTAGTAGAAACTGAAGAAGTTTCCATATTGTTAGCTGTACCCACTGTGTTTATGAAAGAATTGTCAGTCGGATATATTGTGCTACCATTGCTGACAATTGTAGGAATTGATACACCCGGAGTAATAACTGGATTGTTTATAGGATTTGGATTGACAGGAGACGCAACAGGAACATTTCCTTGAAGTATATTTGATGAAACCGGAGAAATACTACCCGGAGGAACTGTATTAAAATAATGATTATTATAAGTTATATGCGTTTCACTGGCATCACTACTCGGATTTGGTCTACTGTAATCCTGCACGTAATGTTCATGCGGATTTATCAGCCTATTCACACCGGCGTTGATTGTAGAGAACACAAGTGCTTCTTTCACCATCTGACCAAAGCCTCTGCCGCTATCTTGTTGACCAGGAACCATTATGACCGTTTGTCCAGGTATATATGGTTGTGCTGCCGGCTGCGCCAGAACATGTTGTTGAGGATAATAAGTGTGTCCAGCTGCGCCATACGTTCCGCCAACGGGGTGTGTAGAATAAGGATTTCCGAATGTACCTGATACAGGTGGCGGAATATGCGCTGGATAACTCGAAGGGTGTCCAAACGATTGACTGGGAAAAGAATAACTGGGATTGTGCGTGGAAGGTATATGAGGTACGTGAGGTTGATTCGAATGACTGAAGGGATGACTGGTATATGGAGGAGGATTAAAACCAGAACTAGGATAAGGAGAATGCGGGTAAGATGCAGAAGAAACGGGCATCGAAGTTGGACGCAGATGATCTTTGAAGCCGATGTTAGTAGAAGTGGGACCTGGTGGGTGAGATTGACTCGGATTGAAATGAGGATTGCTCCATGGAGGATTACTAAATGCAGTTCCTTGTGATGGGTTATAAGGCGCGCTTGGTTGGCTAAAAGAAGTTGGAGCTGCAAGAAAATTATATACATCTGCTAATTTTTAATTATGTTTAAATTATTTATATTTGCTAAAACATTTATTCTTTAGTTTACTTTAATTTTCTGTCATAATCAGTAATTATAATTGATAACTATTATTTCTTAAATTTTAAGAATTTAAATGCATAAATTTAATGAAAATGATAAACAGTATATACCATGATTTTGCGATGGTACGACAGTGGATTTCGACAAATGATTAGTCGACGGTGCTGATAGACTATATGGATTATACGGTGCTGATGGATTATATGGCGCTGATGGATTATGTGGTGCAGAATTTTGTTTACTCTCTGTTGTAAAGCCTGATGTTCCACGATAAGTACCAGGATAAGTTCCTAATAGAAAAATAATATATTACTTTTTATATTAGAAAAAAACAAATGAGTGAAAACAGATGAGAAATAATATCTCAGCTAATATAACATTTGAAAATTCTTTCTTTCTAATAATATATTCTAACTATAAATAAGATAATCAATGCTAATAATACCTGTATTGCCATGTGGTGCTGATGGTCGACTAGATTGCCCGGAATTAGTTTGAGCTTTACAGGAACAAAAATATTCATATTAAACATTTAACAAAAAATGAATAATTCGGTAAAAAATGAATGGAAAAACGGTTATAATTACTATTTGCTGTAATACTTACAGGGTCGTGTGGCGCCTCCTCCTTCAGCTTGTAAAAACGTTGAAGATGCATCTTTATTTTGTTGATGCGAAGTTTGACCTACAATAAGAGTAAAAGATATAATTCTGATATAATCACAGAAAGATTGGAATAAATAATATCTCGTCTTTCAAAATAACCATATCATGTACTGACTCGACGTAGTTCCAATTGGGTTTGATCCTATGCGTCCCCCCGATGAACTTCCATGTTCAAAAGGGCTTGATCCTGTTATGTGTCCACCAGATGAAGTTCCATGGCTAGTCGGGCCCGACCCTGTCGTGTGTCCACCTGATGAACTTCCGAATCCGTAATGTCTTGATCCCGTTGTGTGGCTACCTGATGAACTTTCATGTCTAGAACTGGATCCAAGTTTAGACGAAGAAGAATATGAACTTCGTGATGATGAACTTCGTGATGACGAGCCTCGCGAGGATCCAGATCTTCCTGCACTTACATCATCTGAAAATAAAGATTAAGATTTAATAAATCCAAGCAAAATTATTCTTTTTCGCTGATATATTAAAAAGTTGACTTAACGTAGATAAAAAATTATTAGACAATCAAAAGTTACTTAAAATATTATCAATATAATAATATAACACTTACATAAAGGTTTAATTTGGATAATGTTACATCCAAAAAAATGATTTATATATAATAATATATAAAGTAATTTTATATAAAATTTAATTGCGTATATACTCACTGGCTAAAAGAAACGTTAAGAGAAAGAGAAATAGCAAAATTCGGACCTTCATCTCTATTACATAAAGACGATAGTCTTACACTAATTTGAGGATACTGGCGTGCTCAAAGGCTATAAGATGATAAATACATGTAATATACAGTATATTTTTTTTTCGTTTATCAGTCTTCTTAGTAATTGCGTCTTTCTTGGTAACGATATAGACACGTTAAAAGATTACGTTATTGACCTGTTGACCACTCACTAATACAATTAAATGCTTTCAGTATAATTACAGCTGATAAACATTCATATCATGGAATTACCATTTTATATTTAAGCGTCAGCATCTTCTACTTCTACGAAAAGATTACAAAAAATGAGTTTCCTACTCATACAAAATTTGCAACTGAATTGAGAATGAATATAAAGACATACATGTTATATTTAATTCCATATAATTTGATGCAAAAAGTAAAGTTTGTTTTCGCAAAACTATGAGAACATTTTTTATTTACATGTTTTTATTTAGATGTCTTGTTTCACTTAAGTCTAAAATATTAATTTCTCTTTATTTGTAATTAGCATTCTACCATAATATCTAGGACAAGTTTTGACCATATAATATAATTGAACCATTTCAAATGCTCATTTAAATTTCGTGCCGTTTAGCGGTCCATATCAACACTACGATGTCATATGACAACATAACCCGCATGTCGGTTTGGTGCAAAATTTGAACGAGACATTTGAATTGATATAACTCTCATGTATGGTCAAGTCTCCCGGACACCTTCTACACTTATAATATTAATAAATTACAAACATTTCAACGATAGAAGTAATTTTTTACGCGCTTATTTGGCCAAAAAAAGTTGAAGCTGCAAGAAAATTATATTCACCTGCTAATTTGTAATTATGTTTAAATTGTTTATATTTGCTAAAACTATTTTCTTTTAATTTACGTGAATTTTCTGTTATAATTATAATTGTCAAATATTATTTCTTAAATTTCAAAAATTTTAATGCGTAAATTTATTGAAAATGGTAAAAAATAATATTATGATTTTGTAAAGGTACCATAGTGGATTTCGATAGATGATTAGTCGACGGTGCTGATGGACTATATCGTGTAGAATTTTTATTTTGTAAAGCTTGATGTTCTACGCGTAGGATAAATTTCTAAAAAACTTTCCAGAAAGAACTCTTAATAAACGTCCTAAAAAAAGGATATATTATTTTTTATATAATAGAAAAAGACAAACGAATGAAATTAGACATGAAACAAAATATTAGAGATAATATCTCAGCTAACATAACATTTTAAAATTCTTTATTTCTAATAATGTATTGTAACTGTAAATATAACAAGATAATCAATGCTAATAATACCTATATTGCGATATGATGCTAGATATGGCCATATCTAGCTAACTAGATTGCCCGGAACTTGAAGCTTTACAAAAATAAAAATATTCATATTACACATTCAATAAAAAAAATAAACTATAAAAATAAATTATAATTACTGTTTGCTGTAGCACTTACAGAGTCGTGGAGTATCTCCTCCTTTAGTTTGTAAAAACGTCGAAGGTGCATCTTTATTTTGTTGATGCGAAGTTTGACCTACAATAAGAGTGAAAGATATAAATCTGCTATAACTACAGAAAGATTGGAATAAACAGTATTTTGTCTTTCATTATAACCATATCATATACTGACTCGATATAGTTCCAGTCAGATTTGATCCTGTGCGTCCCAAGTAAGGCGGAAATAAGGGCTCGATTGCATGTCCAAAAGGAGTTGATTCTATCGTACGTCTCCGTGATGAACTTCCATGTTTAAAAGGACTTGATCCTGCCATATGTTCACCAGATGAACTTTCATGGCCAGTTAAGCCTGACCTTTTCGTGTGTCCATCTGATGAACTTCCGAATTCATAATGTCTTGATCCCGTTGTATGACTGCCTGACGAGCTTCTATTGTTCAATTTAGAACTGGATCTTGAACTAGATCTAAAAAGTTTCGACAAAAAGGAACCTACTGGTGACGAGTCTCCTCGAGAAGAAAATTGAATGCCTCGCGAGACTCCAAGTTTCCCCCATTTCTCTGCATTTACATAGTCTGAAAATAAAAATTAAAATCTAATAAATCCAAGCAAAATTTTTTTTTGCTGACATGTTAAAAAGTTAATTTAAGGTATATAAAAAATTATTAAATAGTAAAAAATTATTTAAAATATTATCAATATAATAAATTAAGTTTAATTTGGATAATGTTACATAAAAAAAGATGTATAATATATGTAATATATGTAATAATATATAAAATAATAGTTTACATAAAATTTTATTGCGTATATACTTACTGGCTAAAAGAAACGTTAAGAGAAACAGGAGTAGCAAAATTCGGACCTTCATCTCTATTATATGGAGACAGTCTTACACTAATTTGAGAACACTGGTGTGCTCGATGGCTATAAGATGATAAATACATATAACATACAGTATACTTTTTTTACATTTATCAATTTTCTTAGTAGTAATTGCGTTTTTCTTGGTAAACACGTTAAAATATTACGTTATTATTGACCATTTGCTAATACAACTAAATGCTTTCAATATAATTACAGCTGATAAACGTTATTATCACAGAATTACCATTTCATATCTAAGCATCAGCATCTTTTATTTCTACGAAGATTACAAAAAAAAAAACAGTTTCCTACGCATACAAAATTTGCAACTGAATTAAGAACTTTATGTGATACTAGATTTTTATGTAATAAAATTTAATTTGAGGAGTATAGAGACATACATTTTATATAGCATTTAATTCCATACAATTTGATACAAAAAAAAATTTGTTTTCGCAAAACTATAAGAACATTTTTTATTTATATATTTACATGTTTTTATTTAATGTTTTGTTTTATTTAAGTTTTAAGTATTAATCTCTTTACAATTAGCATTCCAACATCTAGGGGAAATCTGGGAGATTTGATCAAATAATACAGTTGAATTATTTCATATACTTGTTCAAATTTTGTGTCGTTTAGCGATTATCGGTTGTTATTACAGTCATGATAAGAAGATAAGATATACCATTTCCGAGGATGCGCATTAGAAGAGCGATTTGTGGCCAAAATTTAATTGGCTATTCCAATATGCCAGCGCAATTATATGCAGGAAAGTGCATAGAGGCCAAAATTTGATTGGTTGTTTCCAGTATTGCTATTGCCATTATGTGCAATGGTACACCTTATATTCTTACATCATGATTACAGCTATGATATCATATGACTCGCATATCTTAACAAGCTTGGCGCAAAATTTGAACGAAACATTTGAACTGACTTAACTCTCCTGAATGGTCAAGTCTCCTGAACTTCTCCTACAATAATATTATTAAAATACAACAGTAGAAATAATGTTTTACGCGTCATCTGTTGATTCCTTTTTAATATATCTATTTAAAATTTTTTCACTCGGATAATCTGGAACTGAGAGTTGCCGAAATCCTTCATCGTCTACGAAGCAGATCTCGTGCCCATCCTGAAAAACAGTCATAATAAAATTTGTAAAATGCAACTGCACTGTAAGCGTTTTATTTCAAATATTGCAAAATACTTACTGGATCAGCAAGAATAATAACTCTTACAGAAGCTTTTCCTGGTGTATCTAAAGTTATCAAATCAGTCAAGATTTTATTTCCACTTTCTTTAATAGCTTTCTGAATTGCTGGTTGTTCTGAAAACGGTACTGAGAAAGCGATACGTCCATATGCTTTTGCGTGATTAACTTCAGTACCTTAATATACAAAATTTATTAATAACAAAGCATATTAAATATTTAATCACAGTAATTACAAATTTAATAAAAAATTAAAATAAATTAAATATTATGTGTATACTCACCAATATCTTCAAATTCAAGTTTGACTTGATCTTCACTATAGCCCATCAACACACTTTTATCTTTTCTATCAAATATCTGTAATCCCAAAATATCCTTCCAATAGGCAATGGTACGTTCAAGATTGGAGCTGGATAGAGTAATTTTCTCTACTGGATCTATTCAAAACATCCAATATATTAACAAAAATAATAGTTTGCTAAAAATGTGATATTATAATTGTTTTTTTTTTCATTTTATATATAATTCTTTTATATAAATATTTTATATAACTCTTTATTTTATAAATTATTATTACTGTAATATGATAAACTGATTTATATAATTTTAACTTCAAAGTGGTTGTTGCGTCAATATTGTTAAAAACTGACTGACTGATTTTATATTTACCACTGTTAGTAGGAGATTGTTCATTAACAATGCAATATTTATATCCACCAGGTGCCTGTACTATAAATTTTCCATTTTCTTCATGTATTGGCCAATTATTTGCGCGTGCTTTTTCAATCACATCCTTCGAACATATAGTGATAGCTTTAAAATCGTTTCCAGTTTGATATTCTTTAATTTCATAATTATATGTCAACTCAATGACAAAATGTGTATCCTCGGGGCCATATCCTATCATTGTTTTGCTCCAACGATTTGCATATGGTCTGTAAAAGAAATATATTTACAATGTTACAAATTTTAAATGTTTTATATGAATAAGGAATATGATGCATTTGATACTAACAAAAAAAGATATAACATAAAAAAATATACAAAATAAATTATATTATAAATAACATTGTAAATTATGTTAAATTAATTCTGAGTGTGTAAATATCAACAGGTTGAAAGGAACCATTTGATATTA
>NW_017304543.1:4013038-4020409 GCF_001594115.1 Trachymyrmex septentrionalis
TAAAAAATAAATAGTAAACGCATTGTCAAGAAATTATTGCACAATGACAAGTCACAAGTGATTACTCACCCATTGCACGCGGCTTCGCATCCATCTGAAAATTCCTCGTGTCTCAACACCTGCAGAGACACATAATTCAACAATCAACAAATTAAATCGCGTGACAAACAAGAAAAAAAAGAAACCTATAGTTACCTTCATCCCGAGAATCTCTCGATAAAACTTTGCCGTTAACCCGCGATCCGGTATCTTGAATACAAAATGCAACGCACGTCCAGCAACCATTTTTTCCTCGGAAGTCGTATTCCTTCGATGTAACCGGTGATCACGATTAATCACAATCTGAATCGACAGATTCAAAAGCAGAAAATATGTTTCATAAGTAGAGTCAGTAGAAAGGAATGGAAAGGAAAAGAGGAGGGAGTAAACATATACTCTCGAGACCGCTTCTACTTGCTCCTACTCGAGATAGATCAATCACATCTAGCTTAATTTTTAATAAATCGACTTAATTCTTTTTTTTCTGTTTTAAGTAAAACCGCAACGTAGAAGCAACGAAATTATCAGACTAATTTTGACTGACAGATGATGTTGATCCACTCGACCTCGAGACTTTTAGAAACAATTGAGGCGAATTTTCGTGACGATTCGGACTGATTCGGCATCACTCGGCTTCGCAAGCAGCAGACGACAAGAAAGACTCGAAGTCAGAATTCAGATTTCAGAATTTCCAGAAGCATCAAAAATAGGAGCACACCGGAGCATACGTATTTTGTTATTGAAACACTGTGAACAATCGAAGAAACGTAAATTATTCAGGAATTGTCTTTAATAGATATGATAGAGAATCTTGCAGCGAAATTATGTTCGCTTCTGTCGGAAAACACCAACGCAGGTAACTGTCGAGAGATTGTTAATTTATTAAATGATAAATATGATATTAGAATGTAGCAAGGCTATCTGTTCAGCTTATCTTTATAAAAATATTTTGCACATCGTTGTATATGTAAAAATAATGAACATAAACGATTATATAAAGTATTTGGAGCACAACAGATAATTTTTAGTGTTAGTCAACGTAAATTATGATATTATAAGATTATTTATTAAAAAAAAAAAAGATAACTCTTTTGTTTCCTCAGCCGAACAATGGAAGTTACTTGGACAAGAGAAAGACGGTTCAATACTTATTGGATGGATGGAAGAATCAGAGAGGAACGATGTATGCACATCGTGTACTGTAATCGGTCGTTACGACCAGATTGACAACAAATTACAGGTGAGAACCATAAGAAAAAAGAATCTTTTGCCATGAGTAATTTTAATATTGATTGGATTATAGGTACTGCACCGTTTTTCGGAAGTACTGAATATTGTTCAAGCTACGGTTAACCAAAGTCATACTCTAATGGGATATGTGACGAAACAGAAAAATTGCCTGAAGACATCAGATTCTCTGGAAGATCGCTGCTCAGAGCACGAATTCTATGGAGAATTCTACAGAGTATTCATTGTAGAATTAACTACTGACGATACCAAAGTACACGATTTGGAAATAAAAAGACCTGAACAAGTGCGAATACAATTTCTATACAGAGAAAAAGAGCAACTGGGTGTAGACAAATTTCTAGTTCTGATACATCACGAATGTGAGTAGAATATATTGTTGTTTTGTTTGTTTTACTGTTATTGTAATTTTATCACCATTTGTATAAAAATAGAATTTTTTAATATGCAGTTAAAATATATATATTGGAGCATCTATTTTATTTATAATCATTGACATATCTTTGTAATTTGTGTGTTATTTTAAGGTATTCTGACATATACTGCTCAATTCGATACATCTGTAAGCCACTCAAGACCGATAAAGGAACTGAAATCCGAAATACTTGTAAAAACGTTTATATGGGCTCAATGGGATATGATTAATCAAGTCCTTTACCATATACATCATCGACGAATTCCTGCAAGCGTGGTCACTGAAAATGAGAACGAGAATAATTCCAAGTCTTCTAAACCAACCCTCAGTGGTCTTCAGTTTCATGATGATTTGCCTCATGAAACAGTGGTGAGCATTTGATAAGAACAACAAGAATATATATCATCTATCCAAATTATTAGTCTATGTAACTTTTACTAACTGTCTATTGAGTCTACATAATATAGATTATGTACCAAATTGATAAAAAATTAATACACCGAATAATTTAAATATATCTCATATGCTTGCTAATTAAACTTTGTAGCAAAATGCATGGCGTCGTATTAGCGTAAAACTTATTGTATCTTTTTAGCTGAATATCCCATTAAACTTACCGCTACTGTCGCCATCCTCTAGTTGCGGGACTTACGAAGATGATGTGATACCCCTGCGAGTCCACGATTGTTCCTTAGATCTTATAGTGGTGTCGGACACCAAGGGGATGGTCTGCGTTTGTCACTACTATCTTTATCGACCTATACAGCCACCGCAGCATGTACTTAATTCCTTGAACGAATCTAACACAGTGCATTTTGCATACTCGGTGACGCTACTGCATCACAGTTGTGTGATACATTGTGTTATACCGGGTATATCATGGTCACGTGCCAAGCTGATGAGACCGACTTTCGCGATTTATGAGAGCCATCATATGATCGTATTCGTGCCAGGACTATTCGTGCATCTTCTTGAGATCGGCGTGAACCACGAACCCTGTTGTCACATACTGTGCAGCTCACCACCGTCAATTCCATCTCATGTCTCTTATCTGGTGCCCCTATTCGATTTAGATAATCCCAGTAAAGGAACAAGAAGGAATTCCCATCACAATAATCCGGATGGCAAGAGTTCAGATGGAAATAGTCTACTCGCAAATTCTAACACGAGTATACTGACGATAGATTTGCCTACTTTAGACCTCGTACAGTTGACGATTCCTTCAGATTTTCTTATTGAGGTTTTTCGCAAAGAAACCTCTGTGGAAGTCCGCTTGGGAATACTTCATTATTTTCTCTGCCATAAAAATGATATAGAAATTATCGCGGAGTTGATGTCCATTATCGCAGAAAAGCCACGCTCATTGGACATCCCACGCTTTATGCAGGAAATTCTTATAGGAAACTCTTACGCTTTAGTGCAAAAAAATCTTCTTGCGGATACTATTCCTTTACTATCTCTATTGCCCGTTACTACCATAGGCGATTATATGACTTTCAATATAAAAATGAACGATTTGGAGATCACACTGAGTCATGAGAAACTCTGGAACACATCAGTAATGTTACTTTCGCCGCAACAAAGGCTCGTTCCTTATCGTAGTGATTTATGGACTAGATTGTGGGATCAGTTGAGCAAAAATGGTAGTGACAAACTGAGATTCAGACCTAGTCATATTGCGGAAAAACTGCTAGTTTCTTTGGCTTGTTATCAACCAGAAGCGTTATCCAGATGCAGTACTCCAATGTCTCCAAGTGGAGGGTAATAATATTTCTCATGCTAATTCCATGTAACTAATTGCATGCTAACGTGAAAGTAGTGCAAATTCGCCTTATTTGTGTTTTCTTCTTAAACAAAGGAATATATACATACTTATCTGTTATATTTGTACGTAATCTATATGTATATTATTTATACAGTTGCTTATAAAATTAATAAATTCTTTTTTATATTGTTTCACAGAAATATTTTTTATAATAACCAGATTCATAAATAATAATTTCAATAATAAAAAATAATGTTTAACAGATTTGTTGCAATGCCGCTTGGAGATTTTATGGGCAATCGAAATATCAAATTGGATTCAGGCTTACCGTTTAACGAGACGGAAAGTTGCACCGCTTCGAAACAGGAGCACATTGTGTCTGTTAATTTGCGAGAGCTTTCGATGTATCTTCTAAAGAATGGCACGCACACGTCAACCATACACACGCGAGGTTCTTGTACCCCGTTACACGTTCATGCCATGGCCACGAGATACGTGGCTGCGCAATTGGAAGCGTCACGTATATTGTGTCAAATACTTTGTAGAACAGCTGGTGTTGATCCGAGAATTGAGCAGGAACGTGGTTTTAGTCTCATGTAAGATCCTATTTTATATACAGTATAATTTTATCAGTATATTGATTATGATTTATCTAGTAAATAAATGTAAATTTATATAATAAAATTATATTATAATTTGTACATGGCATTCTATAGTATCATTCAAATAGTATCTAAATTTAAACTTGAGCATTTATTTATCTCATAACTGCATCGAATATAATGTTATTTTTGTAGAGATCAATTGGACGAAGCAAGACGATGGTTGTTGTTTATGCTCTTACAGCGATATAGGTATTCCATAGAGAGCATCGCTTTCCCAGCGCCACAGGGATTCGCGTCATTTTTTACTTATCTTGGCTATCGTACTCTTAAATTCTCAATGTTTCTGCAATACATTGAACGCTCAGTATTTGAACTTCAAGTTGACGTCACTAAGATTATTTTAGCTGGTATATATCTATGCAATAAAAAAATTATTGTATCTTTATTACAGTTTTTTAAGTATAATCTAGACAGGAGATACATACAATACATTCTAATATAAGCTGATTATCTTTCGTTTAGATATAAGCGATACGAAAGAAAATGTTGTTCAGAAATTGAAGTTATTATCTTTATTACCAAGATCTCGCGCAAAGAGACTTTTGAATCAATGGTTGCATCCAATTAGTTTAATGTTGCGAGCCAGAGAACACGCCGCTAATATTCTGTGTGGCGAAATATCCCAGAATCGAACCAGCAGTCGAACTTTACAATACCGTAATCATCATAACAGTGAGTAAAATATATATTTCCATCTTATCTTATTTTCAATTTTATTGTATATATTTTAATATTTTAATAAATACAATTTCTATAATGCAAGCATAAATTGTTTTCAGGTTTGGCAGCATTTCCTTCTGCAGATCGTTTGTCACCATTAGACACCTTTTTGGATTTACTTACTGCAAAAGGTGAGACTTAACTGTGAATGATATTCTCAATACAATTAATTGTGTTATCTTAAGTATATTTTTTGAAATATAATTTTTGTTTTGCAGCTAGTCTTACAGAATTGGATTTCGGGCTATTGATAGAAGCGACAGTAACATCTACGGAGGATTTTCTCTAATAGAAATTAAGTTTAGCTTGTAATCGAAAAATATCTCTTAAATAGTCAATTGATTCAATAATTACTGAATCAATTAGGTGGCAAATATAGAAAGCGGTCCATTTGAGTACGCGATTGACAGCACAATAATTAATGCTTGGATTTTTGCCACTGGACCAACAAATCAGAAAATTTTATGTTAAATTAACGAATTAGCGACGCAGGCAGACGGATCTCACTCGAAATTTATATAAAATTTCTATGTATTTGAGATTACACTTACAACATAATTTTCATATAATTTTTAAATCACATCCGTATCTACGAAATAAATTTTTTTAGGATCAAAGACTAATTGCAAGAGATATACTTATAAATAATTTGTATCTTAACAAGAATCTCCAAAGTAGCAACTGCCATGCAAGTTTAGTTACCATTAGTAATTACAAAATTTAATATCAATAAGTGAAAGTAACAAATCTAGTTACTTGATAAGCTTAATTAAGTACTGCATATTGCAGATATTTATGACTGCGTTTTGGAAGTTTTTACCTTTCATGCGAATAATTTCCGTCTTGGTGTAGGCCAAAATTAGACAATGAGAAATAATTATTTTAAGTATCATTTATTAGAAAGCGTTCGTTGTTACTCTCTGCTTTTCATATTTTTATTATTACATTTCTATGCGGATATGAGAAGTACGAAAGAGACAGGAACTTACGTAGTTAAATAAATCGTAATATTAAGTTTTGTTGATTCTCACCTTTTATATGTGATTTGATATTGTCGATTTAGGATGCCTTGAGGAGACGCTATTAATATTATTTTTGTCATTTTATCTTTGTTTTATATGTCTAATGAATGATAAAGATAGAATGATACAAATATAGTGCTAATAGCATCTCCCCAAACTTATAGTTTGTCAAAGACATGTGATATAGTGAATTATGAATATTTACGACCAGCATCTGCATAATGTTTATTATTGATGTATATGTATATTATACATAAATATAAATTATATATAGGGTAACTGTTCCTATTAACGTACTTTCGTGTTTCGATAAGTCATAAAGAAAACTAGCACAAATAAATAAGAAAAAAAATTTTTTTTTGTTAAATTAAATTATTAATGCATACACACACACGATACCCGAAGATAATATTTTATTTTTTGAGTATTAAAGTATTTTAAAATACTTTTCAAAAGATATGAGAAATTTATGTGAAAATATCCAGTAATAGGTACTGCAAGATTTTAAACTTGTCCCTATTAATGCCCTGTATTGGAGCTGAGAACGTTGTGTTATAAGTATACATTGAAATAAATATAATTGAAATAATGATTTATGTAATATTAACATAAACAATTAGCTGAAATCTATTACTTGTTTTAGTAACTATATGTTAAAATGAGTCAAAGTGGATAGGCACACAAATTGGGGATACATTAATAGGGGCATCGTTGCTTGAAAGAACTCACTAATAGAGACAAAAACATCCCAGCAAATAAGAATGAATTAAAATGGATTGAAATTTTTTTCTATCCGAATTATATATATATATATTTCGGATTTTAAATAGCGAATACTTTTTTTGGATTCAATTGGATGCAATTGGATTGAAAAACTGCATTTCTTATTCAAAATTTTGAATTGAACAGTATTCGTAATGCACAGAAAAAGCTAATATTATTTTCAGATTAAAACGCATGGAGATATGCTCCATGCAATTTCTGTAAATGCATAAAAATGCATTCAGGATTGAAAAACATTCATTTTAACATTCGTGAATCAATATTTCTAAAAATCTGAATCCATTTCAATCCATTCTCGTTTGCTGGGATGTTTTCTATTTTTGTCAAAAGCATTATAAAATATTAACATTTTTTAGATTAAAGAAACATTATAAGAAAAAGAAGTAGTTGAAAAACCGATATTGATTGCAAGCAGATAAAATTAAAGCTACAATATTTAATAATTAATTCAATAATCAAATTGGCATATTAATAGGGACAGTTATCTTACATTCGTTGTTAAATCTAGTATCTTAGAATTAACAAAATATGGTGCCCCTAATTTTACGTATCAATGATCTTAACATAAAATGTAAACTTTCAATGCTAAGCATAGAATTTATTAATAAATAAAGAACATATTACAGTAAAAAATAAAGTACATATTTTTATTGAAATTAATGTTCAATTCTTAGATCTGTTATCTGATATATATATATATATATATATATATAT
>NW_017304543.1:4020509-4034244 GCF_001594115.1 Trachymyrmex septentrionalis
AGAGAATAAATAATTACTCGTTACAAGTGTGTCTTCCCAGCAAACAAGAATGGATTAAAATGGATTAAAATTGTTTTCTATCCGAACGCGCGTATTTTAAATAGCGAATACTTTTTTTGTATTTAATTGGATTCAATTGGATTCAATTAGATGCAACTGAATGCAATTGAATTGAAAAACTGCATTTCCTATTCCAAATTTTGAATTGAATATATTTGTCATTTAAAATACGCATTCGGATAGAAAAAAATTTTAATCCATTTTAATCCATTCTCCTTTGGGATATATTTACACCGCGAATAAAGGGCATATCATTTTATTTATTAAATTTTATAAGTTTTTAAGAGCAAATTTGAAGTGTAATTCCAAAATTCATCTCTATAACAGGCTTTATAGCTTCGTAAAATCTATGTCAAAAAAGTTTCATGTCAAAATATTTTTTCTACAAGACAATAGATGCATCCAATGGCTGCGTTTAGCGGACTCACAATTGAGTGAGCGCTGCTATTGATGTATATTCTTCCAGATCTATTGATGTATATTCTTCCAGATCTATGCCGGATAATCTAAAAGAATACACCAATAACAGCGAGCACTCACTCAATTGTTGAGGTGTTGAACAAGAATAAAAGATACTCAGAGTTGATATAGTCGAGTTTTGGAACGCACCCCTGTGTGTATGATTCTGTTAAAGAACATAACCTCCACTTGCAAGTCAACAAGCTCAAAGTATTTATGAAAAGTATTTAACGATTTACAGCAGATAATAAGAAGCTAAAACAAACGAAAGCGTGAAATGTTTCTGATTGTAAGTTTTATTTATAATGAAGATTTTTCCCATATTTATGGAATCTTCATTAATTATTTTATTATTGTTTTAATTCATTATCGTTCTATGTACAAACTATAGATTCGTTAATCATGACGGATATCACTTTGACAAGCGAGCAAACGAAGTTTATAGAAGAATGCGAGGAGGAGTTCAAAGACCGGTATACAGAGAAGGATGATGATTTCATGAAGATTAAAACACAGGAGCCAAAGAAACCACCAATTGTAGACCCTTGGTATAATAAGCCACGCAGGCACGATTGGTCGCGTCAGAACCAAAATCAAAATCGCGATAGGCGTAATCATCACTGGGATCGTCGTAACAATGAAAGAACCGAGAAACTGGAGCGGCATGCTGGTAAACACTTCGTACAACATCGGCAAAGGATGTATTAATTTAGCGACATGGATACAAGAACTCGAATAACATTCTCATATAAATTTTGTCTTATTTAATTATCTATGTGTTTTATTAATAGGTGATATGTATATGAAATATTTATATGTAAGGCACTTGTTTATATATATTTTATTATTAATAATTGATACATATAAAGTACTTATTTAGTCTACCAAGTATTCACATTTTAATAACGAATAATAATTTTATATTTAAAAGTTCTTAGCCCTACTGAACTGTTATACCAGAAGAAGCAATTATAATAATTTGCTTTTATTATATACTGAAATTAAGAAAGTCACAAGAGCATATTTTTCACAGTAAAGGTATGACATTCTTTTGTACAATATGTGTACGAGATAGATGGAAAAGTTTCCAATTGTATAACATTTGTTTTCTTCATAGAATATTTAAGATACAATTACACTTTTATATATATATATATATAGTGTTTATATTCTTATGATATATGTAACATGTAGCTTACACAAATAAATGAACAATTAATACATTAATTCAACTGTTCAGAATAAATGTATGAATAATATATGCAATTAATTAATTTCCTTTAGATATATTTGTATTTCTTGCGCTTTTTATGTTCAAGAATAAAATAAATAAAGGTTCAAATTTATATGTAAGTCAAGAAAAACAACAGGTATAAAAGAAAAATCTACCTAAATTCTATATGTATATTTATTTATTTTATTCTTGATATATTATATCTTGTTATATTTATATCTTGTTATAGGTTTATTATAGGTTCAAAAATTATTTTAGAAAAGAATTAGATTATGCTATTATTAGGTTATGTGTCAATGAGAAATAAGAGTTGGCAGAAGCCGACCAATGAACTTATTGAACACAATACTGATGCGTTTCGGAACTCCCCGAAGAAACCACGTTTCACCTACCTGCTGCTGAATGATTGAATATACCAAACGATACACGGATGTACATTTTCGCCATGTCTGTAATTTAATACATTTATCTACGTTTATTCTCATGTTTATTCGCCGACTTTCTTAACAAAAATACGATTCATTAAGAGGGAACTCTTCCAGTTGAGCGAAATTATTTATTATGAAGAGTGATCGCGTTGAACTGTACGAACTGTGATTAAAAAAACGATCTTGCAAATATGTGGGCAGATACTATTCTAATTTTGTTTATCAGTATATGCACGGCGTTACTAGGCGAAGGTAAGTATATAAATGCATCAATAAATATAGAGGAAGAAAAGTAAAACGGTATTTATCTCGATTCAACATGTATTTACGTTTATCGTTTCATTGTGCCGTTTAGGGTTGACATGGTTGATGGTGTACAGAACCGAAAAATATCAAAAATTGAAGGCCGAGGTTGAGAAGCAAAGCAAAAAGCGTGAGTTTTTCCTGAGATATGCTCTGTACAACACAAAAATAATAATTATATTAACATGTTTGCTCTTATCTTTTAGTGGAGAAAAGAAAAGAAGCACATGGTGATTCTTTAGACAGGCAACAGAAGAAAAAAATCGAACGGGAGGAGGAGAGGTTGAAGAACAACAATCGAGACCTGTCCCTCGTGAAGATGAAGTCTATGTTCGCGATTGGGTTTGCGTTTACGGCATTATTAAGTATGTTCAACAACATATTTGATGGGCGAGTGGTCGCCAGATTACCGTTTGTCCCGATCAGCTGGATACAAGGCTTGTCGCATAGAAATCTCCCGGGTGACGATTACACGGAGTGCTCATTCATATTTTTGTACATATTGTGTACAATGAGTATCAGACAGGTAAGTCCGGCTTGTCTCGATTGCAGGCAAGTACAAATATCTTTTTGGTACTTCTCATTTCTAGAATATCCAGAAAATGCTTGGCTTCGCGCCATCCAGAACTGCGAGCAAACAGAGCGGAAGTATCTTTGGACCTCCACCTCAGCAATTTAAATAAATTTAAATTTAATAAATTGTTACTGGTATTTTTACAAAAATCTCTTTTGTACATCTTATTGTGTGATTTTGAGAATTTATTTGTATCTAATCTTTATAATCTTCACGTGCTACTTCCTGCATTGAATTATATTTAAATGTCTTCGGATGTTCCTACAATTTCTAATCTTTGAAATATAAAATAACTTACCTTTGCGCTTATTTAAAAATATGTTAAAATCTTTTGTTAAAAAATCTGTTTGTTGACGAATTTAATAGAGTAAAATAGAATTGTGGTATAAGATATCTTGAGGTACCGTGTTACTTTAGTGAATGTATGTTATTTATAATAAAGGATATTTTTAATTCACAAAATTATTGGACAATTTTAAAAAATAATTGTGACTTGTGTATTTTCTTTAAGCTTATACAACATGTTATGTACAAACATAATGTTCAACCATATACAAAAAAGTGTAATTAATCATCTTACAAGGTAAAAAATTTATGATTGGGCTACCATGATGATTCAGATTACAAAGAATTATTACATGATTTTGTACATCAAACACGAGAAAATTAATTCAAATAATATCAGGTCGATTATAACTTTAAAGGCATGTACATATGATACCCATTACTGTCCTGATCTTTTCTTTGTTACACAATTAATTGTAAATCTAACAGTCTATCATTATATAGAGAATGGTCTGCTTATATATATATATAATGCAACATATTTACAAAGAATCTACACATAAAAATTATTCTATTATGCTAAAATATATAAACTTGTCCTCATTTTTTTGTTAAACTTTCGCTTCTAGCGGGATGCAGCACCACATTTCCAAGTGTGAGCTTGTTACATTGAAATTTCTATTCCATTAGGAATTACTATATAAATATTATTATTGACATTGCTTCTATCTCAGAATTTCGATTATTTTAAGCACGAAGTGGTGGTAACGTACAGCACGAGTCTTAATAAAAAAATTTCAAGGATGTGTATTGTAGAATACTTTAGCTGTTGTGTCATATCAATATAACTTTCAACCTTCTTTATAATTTTTTGAATTGTATTTGAAAACTATATTAAATAATTATAATCTCGACAATGACCTCGTATAGGAAATATAAATATGAAAGGAAAATAATGAAAAGAAAGAAGGAAAAATCTCGTACTCAAATGTCGATGATATAATTCTAAATAAATCATAAGAATTCAAAGAAAAAAGGATTAATTTAACAATCTCTCAAATGCTCTGCTGTCCAGCAGCCGATATGAATTTAGTATGGTTATAATTCAATTTTACAATGCGTTTGCTGCAATCGACCATATCGAATGCTGTGACAACTTTATATCACATTCATTGAAATGTCATCATATTTACATAACTTTTGAACGTATCGAGTATTATCAGATAGAAATAGTATTCATAGTCAGATACTCTTTAAAAAAAATTGCACATTAATCACTTAATGATCACTTTGGGAATTGCCTACTGCGCATTGTTCGCGTGTGCACTCGAATCTACTCTCCAAATAAATTGTCATCGATACGAGTCCCATAGGAAATCATCAATAATATGAATATATTATTAAAACGCTGCCAAGTAATCCCATTTTCCTCTTCTGCTTCGTCACTTTTTGTGTACCTCCAATTGAAGACATTCTTTCAATATCACTCAGTCAATATTAAATCACTAGTATCCAATTTAATTATTACACTATTTTAGTTTCACTTTTAAAACGGCGGACAGTTTACACCAGGATGAAGATATTGGCATTTATCACCGACTCGACAAAAACCGTTTTTCGAAAATTGTCTACATACCGGTGGCTGTTTTCCACTTCCTCGCCATCCACCTCCACCGACACCTCTCCAACCACCTCTAACAGGTCCACGATACCCCCAGCCAGGACCACCTCTACCTCTGTTGTGCATATGAGCGCCTCTTGGACCTGGAAAGTTAGGTCCAGGAGGACCATACATCGGTCCGGGCGGACCTTGAAAATTATTGTATCCCATATCATCTGGGCACATCATGCCATAGCCCTCTTGATTATACATAGGCGGTGGTCCCATCATTCCCGGTGGTACCATGGGAGCACCCTCCATCCCCTGATTAAAACCACCCGACATGTTTGTCATCGGGTTTATATTAACGTCTGGCACGAGAACTTTGCCATCGCCTGTCCTCCAACCACCACCACCGGTGGCTGGCATTGGTCCCGCCATCTCTGGAGTCATAGGAGGTCCCATGTGCGTGGGAGGCATCATCTGTTGCGGCATTTGCGGCATGGGACCCATTGTCGATTGAGGTCCCATAGATGTCATCATGTTCTGTTGGTTGTGCGGATATGTTGTCGGATAATGGAACGTCGTTACAGTCGACGGTTGCGGTGGCTGTGGTTTGGGTTCCGGCCATGGTACTGCTGTGAAGTCCTTCTCGCTCTCCTTGTTGCCCGTGAGATCTTCTAATGGTATTATTTTAGGATCGGTCAGTAGATGGTGCCGTTCTTCATCAGGTTCGGCCGCAGAATCTGGAATCCTATAGTACAAAAATGATCAGAATTGAAAATTTTCAACTGATTGAAAATTTGAATATATGCTACATTGGGTATAAAGACTCATAAATTTATAACAGATACTCGCCACGAATCCTCACAAACCAATAGTGAATTTTTGTATAGAAGCGATGATTAAACATTAATATAAAATGTGAGTGATAAAAAATTTTTTAAAATAATTTATAATGATTTATAATAGTTATATAAAAATTGTAGTGAGCCAATAGTCCTGCTATGTCCATTTCTAACGTAAAATTGCAAATAAATGTTGTCGAATTAGATTAAAATGACGCAGGGATTTGTCAAGATTTTTATTTAAAATACAAAATATTTAGCCGCTATTGAAAACCGCAAAGTACGCAGAATCTAGATTTTCGGTATCTGTCTGTAAGTTAAGAACACATTATTGTTTAATGTGTAATTTTTTTTACATGAGTCGCTTATTAAAAATACTTTCAATATTCAAAATTTTCACATCTTTCCAATGAAATGCATGATTGATCGTGTTCAGCAGACTCAATTGTTGCGGAGTGGATCCATGAGTGCTCGCTGCTATGGTATATTCTTTTATACGTGGTCTACAATGAGCAGTAACAGTAATGAATTAAAAAGGCATAGAAATCGATCAATCATAGTTAATTATTACCCTTACAATTATGATTGGTTGATTTCTATTCTATGCCTCCTCCTTAATCCATTATTGCTGCTATCTATTATAGACTACGTATTAGATCATCCAATAGCAGCAAGTGTTCACGGATTCTCCATGCTGTACACAACCATTGGGAGCATTAAGAACCGCTCACTAAGCGCTCACTAAGCGCTAAGTGAGCGGTTGTCATTCTGAATGGACTAAAAGAGCGCATTTAGCAGACTTAACAGTTGAGTCTGCTGAATGTGTCCATTGTAACGTTACTTTTAGAGGAATCTGAAAGTGAGTCTTTATGCATCTTAATAAATTTATCTAATTTATTGAGACTAAAAAAAGACATTTTTGTATGTACATTATAATGTCTCTAAATTTGTTGGAAATATTTTTAATGTATGGTACAGTGAATTAGTTTTAGAATTGCTATTGCTAGCCTTTCTTACAAAGCAGAATGTTAAAAAAGTGCCGATTTTGACCCTATGATACACCGGAATAGATCTTGGAAAATCATTGTTTGGTTCTCAGAAGATAGGAAATAATAATCATTTGTCTAGGAAGTGGAGGGTAGGAACATTGCTAGAACGGCTTAAATATATAGTAAAATGATGAACATTATTCACATATACAGTTAATAAGTAAAAATATTGATTTTAGCCAGAACCGTATAAATACTTCTTCATATAAAGATTGCGGACTACTTTAGCATTATCTAGGATGGGATTAATATGTCAATTGCACACGAGCCAATTACGAATAACATAATCACAGTACTAGGCAAAAAAAAAAATAAAAATAAAAACTCTACGCAGAAATTGCTGTGATTGGTAGTGGGCAATTGCTGCAGTGTGAACCAAGTGAACTATTCCCTCCAAGATACACCAGGTAGAGCCACGGTCCGCTTAGCATTCTTTGATACAGATCACGACTCCACAGTTCGTTACTCCTGTAATATTTAGCGACTCCAAACTTTCTCTGCTATGCGTGCGTGTGTGCATATTTAAATATGTATGTTTAGTATGCCTATATAATAGATTTAGTGACACGCAATTTCAACGATAAAAATATTGCAATAAAATATTTTAATTACTGGAGTAAAAAGAAAGGGTGATAAACATGAAAACGATTGAAACTATTATTAGTGAAGTATTCATTGCTGGGTCAATTATCTTATTTTGTATTATATGATGAAGTCGCAAATATAGAAGGAGCAATATAAAGCTATCAATAATAAAGGTTTTTGAGTGTCATTTTTTTACTATATTTAAGCTATTCTAGCAATGTTCCCACTACTTCTCGGACAAATGATTGTTATTCTTTTCTCTTCTGAAGACCCAAACGATAATTTTTCAAGATTTATTCAGGTATACCTTGGGAACCAAAATCAATACTTTATTAACATCCTCCTTTATTACTAACCAAATACTTTAATCATTCACAAATTGTGTCAAAAATAAAATTAATCGAGTTATCATTCTCTAACAAAATACTAATTATAAATTCCAAATTCCTCTAATGGAACATTGGATGCGAAAGCAAAAATGCTTTTTTATAATTTTAGTTTCAATATTGAGGAGTTCTTATTACTTATTATTATTTAGATATATAGATATTATATATTCTTTTATTACTCCTCGCTTGTTTACGAGGTTAAGCAGTCAATCCTCCTAGCCCTATATATATATTAGACTTATAAGACTGCTTATTTTTTTCTTCTAGATTCTCTGGCTCAATAAATATATAGCCCCAAGATCTGTATTTTTTTACAAGCGAGTATAGAACAGTGGAATTTAAGATCATATAAGTGAGGGTTGGGACATACGTCCTGTAAGAATCTCAGTTTCTTTCTCCCTATTGTATTGTCATAACTCCTTTGTTCTGATTGACTTGTTTCATTAATTGGATTATTGGTAGCCCTTTACCATCTAATCAGATGAGTTCAGATGATCCTACTCCAATCAATCTTTGATTCTTTTATTCACGAAAAAGAGAACTGTAACAGTCTGATCAGCCAGACCCACTTCTAATCTCCTAACTTTGCCAGACTATCCATTCTCTCATTTCCAAGTATGCCCTAATGTCCAAGGACCTACACTAGAGTAATGTAGTTCGTTTCGCCTAGTTTGGCTAATTTTGTATGCAGTCCCAAATTACAGAGACGATGCTATAGAAGCATGCTTTAACAGCTACTGTGCTATTTGAGCAGATGTAGATATGTTTTCTACTTCTATTGTTTAGTATTTTTGTACAACAAATATGTTATAAAATAAAAATATATTTCATTTCGTTATTGTGAAAATATCAACGAAATTATTACGTACATGCTTCGATTAAAATAAAGGGCTTGTAGAATGCCCTTCTCACGAGCATATTGAATATCCTTCTCTTTGCTGTCCTTTCCGGGGTCCACTAACGGAGGAGGTAGATCAATCGGAATTAAAGGTTTCCATCTCGTTCTCTCTTCCATTAAATCTTCAGTATCTA
This sequence comes from Trachymyrmex septentrionalis, assembly GCF_001594115.1. Lineage (NCBI taxonomy): Eukaryota > Metazoa > Arthropoda > Insecta > Hymenoptera > Formicidae > Trachymyrmex > Trachymyrmex septentrionalis. The sequence goes on from NW_017304543.1 coordinate 4,029,356, forward strand.
ATAACACAAAAAAGCATTTTATATATTAAATTCTGTATATATGTATATGTATACATACATACGCACATACGCGCGCGCGCGCGCGCGCGCACACACACACACACACACACACACACACATAATCATGCATGGAATATAAATAATTGAAATAAATAAACTGTTAAATAATTTTCGAGTGTATTATTGTACTTTATATAAACGGATACTTAATGATGTAATTGTACTTAAAAGAATTATATTATTGTCTTACGAATACGTACTTAATTTTCGGGCCATCTGGAATGCCTCCCTCTCGTTTTGTTTTTCCATCTGTTTCATGTCGGTAAATGTCTTCGTTACGTTAACTCTTTCCGTTTCATCCAATTCGAAATAACGTATAGATTCTAGATCTGTCTTCCACTTCAAAACCTTTTTCGGTCCTTTACGCTTTTGAAGTAGCAGAACGCTTTTAAGTCCATCTACATATCGTATTTCGGGGTAGGAACTATCCTTCTTAATCGAATCCGAAACTACCGAAGACGCATCTTCTGGTGATTCTACGTCTTTCATTTCTTCCACATCATCCTCGGGCGTCGGTGCTATGATAAAACAAATATATATTAATTATTATTTAGACAATTTATTTTACCTTATTTTAACATGATGATACAGAAGAATCATTTGTAATATTAAGCTGTATTATAATAATAACATTAATTTTTAATGTATAAAAAATATTAAATTATATATATGTAAATAAAATAATATACAAATAAAATAAAGCCATATAATTATATAATTTTTTATGTGCAGTTTAATTTTTTAACGGAGATATTTGTTCGCTACTTATGTCCACATTTATTTTAATCTCTCAACTAATAGCGTTTCCATAGTAGTAGGCGTATAGTAGTAGGCGTACCGTATTTCTATGATTACGGTATAGTACAAGTTTTATGCACAAAGTGCGATTTTGCTACACCGTCTCAACGGTACGGTGTAGAGCCAGTGTGTTATTTAAAATTTGAAAATGGAAGTTAAGGTACGGTAATAGGATTTTAGCGCATAATGAAGTAGTGTACACTATATGATGTGCATCACTCCAGTGCAATGCAGAGCTTACACGCAACTGGTGCAAAGCTATACCCAGTGCATTCTAAAGAAAAACGCTATAACTCTTTATTTCTTTTTAGTTCTAAGAATTAGAAAAAGATGAAGAGCGAGTTAAACTGAGATTGAAGTTAATCTACATTGGTAGAAATAAGAATTTACGAATTAAAAAATAATGATAAAATACATACTGTTACTTCCAATATCATCATCGTCTCTATTGTCTTTCTCTTCATCAAGCATCAAATCTTTATCCTTCTTCGATTCTTCTTCGCCACTTTCTCTTTCCTTTTGATCTTTATCTTCATCTATTTCCAGCGTGTCCTGATAGAACTGTAAAAAAAAATGCAGTTATTACGTAATGAATTTATACAACTATATAGTATAATAATGTTATATCCAACTCTATATCCGGCATATTTACCTTAAAATTAGGTTTGAGAGCGACCGACGATTTCTCTTCAACATTTGAAGGCGAAGGTGGTGGCGTGCTCTCGCGATTATCAGAATTAACAATTTCTTGTTTTTTAGTTTCTGAGGGCCCATCTTTCGTGATCGAAGCTCTCCGTTTACGCTTCCTCGGTTCCTTGCTTTTGGTAGACGCAGTGAGAGCATCCATGAACATGTCGCTTTCTTGTAGCATCATCGCTGAAAATAAAAAAAAATTTGAGAATTATCGTTAATGATGAGAAAATAACAATAAATTATCGAATCTGCAACTTCTCTCTCTCTCTCTCTCTCTCTCTCTCTCTCTCTCTGCCAATAAAAAAATATTTTGCAAAATTTAATTTCAACTTGGCTGTCCCGGTATCTGAAATTGAAAGCAATTAAGAAACGAAATACGAAAATCTGGAGTGTCCACGACATTAAAGTCGAATAATAAATATTAAAAATTTCAAAATTTTCTAAAAGAAGTAAGAGAGTTGGAGCACATCCTGGAAATTCTGCTTAAAACGATTCTGAAAAACAGCGATACATTTCATCGTACTATACTATAAAAATTTATAAATATACAATGTTTCTCTTAACATAGGCATAATTCCACGATGAAACTCTTGACACCAAGGTGAAACGAATTAGTACAGATGCTTCTATTCCATTTCTGAACTCTCAATTCTGATTATTCTTGTTTCGTTAAATAATTCTTTTTGTCAATTTTTTGAATAATTTCGATTCAAAAAATATATTTATATAAACTATGCTTATTATATTTTCTGAATTCACATCTGAAATTATGCCTGAACAGTAAGAAATATTTGTATATACAATTATATAAAATATAATTTCAAGCAATCTTATATATTTGATTGTTTCTGTAAATGGATTTGTGATTTGCAAAAATTGTTACATAAAAATATTAGTCGCAAAGTCATGACGATTTACTCATTGCTTTAATAGTATCCGGTATTCGGCATTCGGTATCTGAAAAAATAAAAAATGTTTCCCATTTTTCAGCAGCTGCAAATAAAATACCAGTTCTTTAATGTCAGGAAACACTTTCCATAATAGAAATTAACGATAACTTGTTTGCCGAAATGAGTTTGTCTTCAATTCTGCTCAATACATCCTGTAAGAGAAAAGAGATATAGATTTAAACTAGTAGTATATTTTTTGAAAGAATTTCTTATATTGTCTCACATATATATTAGTTATATAAATAAATAATATAAAAAGAATTAAGAAACAAATTAGATAAATAATAATGGTGTTATTATATTTCTAAATAATAAATGATATACGAACCGTAAAAAATAGAATGTGTGTGCAACATAAACGTAAATTAGAGTACAACAATTTTGAAGGAAAAGTAATTATGCGTCTAATACAATTATTATATATTATTAACTATAAATATTTATTGAGAGAGTTCTTATACTTTTTAAATAAATTATCAAATGTATTAAAACTTTTTTAATTTGTAATATTTTAATATTTATTTAATATCTATTTTTGAGAAAAAATAACAAGTGTTTCTTTATAAATTTTATTTTTATTAAATTAGATAAAATGTATTCAAGATTACTTTTTATGTTACACATTATACCATAATAGTAGAAAAAAAATAAATTTTTATATATCAAATAAAATCAACAATATTTTAATAATGTTATACGTACGTTTATCATGTAATAAATTTCTGTAATTTAATTTAACATTATTATATAAAGAAATTTTAAAATTAAGGCAATAACGATTTACAAAAAAATATATATTTCTTTACATCATTTTATAATTACAGCGCTGAAAAGTGTAAGATAAATATTAGGTATTATTTCACATGATTATTAAATTAAACAATAAATTCAAAGAAGAGTATGCCAATAAAAACCAGCATGGAGATTTTTTTGGATATTAATAACTTTGCTTAATTAAATATTTGAAGATTTTTTTCTGTAAAACACTAGATCGCATAATACAATTATATATAGATATTTCAATTTACAATTCGAATTCTCTTCAGTGCAAAATTTCCGTGAAATTGTTGGTGAACAGTAAAACATTATTCGATCGTTATGAAAGCTATGAACGGATTGTGTGATGAATTTATTATCAACAAATAACAATTTCTGTGCTGACTCTTATTGGCGCTCTTCTTTGATATGTATTATTTAATTTAATTCAACATATTTAGTTTTTATTAAATTGTTTAACACATATTTATTTTGACACATATTTATAAAGTGAATTTTTATATTTATTCTTACTGCATATAAAAATCATACAAAATAGAGATAACAATTGCGGTCACGTATATTCATAACAAAAAAATTCATAAGCAAAAAGATGAAAATTTGTAATAATTGTATTTAAATTACAGTTGTCTTTACAATATAAGTCTATTTATTATGAAAACAAATTTAAGTCGCTTCAATAAAATCTTGACTATTACAAATTGTAAAAATGATATCCCAAGTAGCACACAGCGCTTACAAAGCGTTAAAAAAGCGCATATAATTACTTAACAAAGCGCTAAAAAAGCGCGTATAATCATTTTTTTAGCGCTCTACAAGCGCTACTGTACTACTTGAGACTTCTATATATACATATATATGAAAAAGTGCTATTACATACATAAATATTATGTTAATATGGTGATTAAGAAAGATATTCATTTTTATTTTTATTTTTTTTTTTAATAATCATAATTTAATATAAGGAATAATCTTAGAGAAATGTATCACAACACATTAAAGCATATAAATTTATTATTATTCATATGCATCAATTTATATGTATAAATTTATCCTTCATATGGATAAATATTTTTATCGCTGTTTTACAAAAAGGCTTTAATATACTACAAACAAAATAGGATTTGTATTAAACTAGCTTTTTAATATTTTAAAGGATACAGTGTAGAGTAATACTACCAATATTTGGATATTATCTCCAGATATCCTTATTAAATTCGAATAACGAATAGAATAACTGAGTTATATCTCAAATATTAGAGAGTATACACAATACTGAAATAAAAAGCACAACAGAAATTAACATAAAAATTAAGGAGAGTATAGGTTGTGTTATAAAGGATTTTTTTATTTTCACATAAATCTATGATAAAAAAGAAAAAAACATGACATTTCTCTGCTCTCTGAGCAGAGTTTCTTCGAATAGTGTCGTGTATTAAAGTACTCTCGACGCAACCCATGATGTTTAAATATCTCATTGCGTCACGTCGATTAAAAATTATGTGAAAGTTCCTAATGTTGCAAGAATTAAAATTCATTCGTGCAAATAACAACAATATAAACGATTCTAATCTAAGAAACTAATAGAACTTTCCTATGTATATATATATA
>NW_017304543.1:4034344-4038208 GCF_001594115.1 Trachymyrmex septentrionalis
TTATTATATATAAACGTATATGTTTTACAGTTGTAACAATTTGAAACTAAATTATACATTAAAAATATCTACTTAAATTGCGATCGAGATTTTACTGTATCTAAAAAACAATTTTGAATATACACTTGAAACGGTATTATTTGTATAAGAATAATAACTAATATGCTATTAAATGACAGTAAATATTATTGTTTGCATAATAGAAGTTTTTTTATCGAACAAACGTTTCAGCATATTCCAAAGATAAATTTAAACGCGCATTCTAAAAAAGTCATTCTGTCAGGAATGTCAAGCTCTTTAATCCATAATTCAATACAATACTAATTAAATCGGCGCATATTACAGCTCCGAAATGTATTCGAATCTTATTTATTTGTACATTTAATAGGATTTATTGCCAATTAATTTTAAATATTAGCCTAATAATTTACAATATGGCAATGTGTGTATGTCAATGTGTATAAAAAGAAACAATAAAAATATTCTATCTGATCGTATGCAAATATTTTATTTGTAAAACCATTCAGTCCAAGTATATCAATCGAAGATATGTATTTGATGGAAAATAATTCTTGTTTTTTTATATTTAAAAAGCACAAAATTTTGAATAAATTTTCCACCGATTCCAATTTTTTAAGCGCGCTAGGATAAAAATCGATAATTAGATATTGTTATGATCATGTCTTTGTATACTTCCTCTTTTATATATTATTTAATTAAAAATAGAATATCTTTCTATATGCGTGTATAAAAATATTACAAAATATATACACGTGTGAGGAGCGTAGAAAAACGCTCTCTCAAATACGATCGCCGACCGTATAATAACCATATTAACGATTATCAATTAATTATATATTGATAAATTAAGAAAAATTATTATCCAAGCGCAATTATGCATATATTTGTTCTCTTTTGGATAGAATAGTTTTTCCGTTTCCGTAAATCTCATGGAGCGGTGGACGCCGCGCAAGGAAGAATCAAGTCCGGCGCGGGTCGATGTGCGTCGAACAGTTAGTAGATATGGATCCCGTAGCGCGGTATACGTCAGCCAACGGCAGCACACGCATGGACAATGAGCCACGTGCGTCGGCGTGGAGACGGTTGCAAAAACATCGGTCCCTGCGATAGCGTATCTCTCGCGAAAGCGCGATTTCGTTTGAACTTACGCACGATGTCGCGCGTAAGTCCCACGTAAGTCGGTCCCAAACCCGGGACAGAACTCGGACGCTGAAATCATCGCGATGCAAAATTTCATCGCCGACATGTGAGCTGGAACACGTGGTTCGTCTCACGAACCTCATTGCGTCCCATCCTCTCGATGCGGCGAGCTTCCCCATCCACACGAGGTAATAATTTTAAAAAATCAAATCTCGTAATTGTTCCGAGACGCGCAATGAAATTGTCATCACACCAAAATTTGCGATGAAGCGCGAATCTGGTCATCGACGCCATGCGACACAGAAAAAGCTCGCGCAAGCCGCGTTATGAAACTTTCTTTCGTTCTACACGTTGTTTCGTTGTACGTTTATGCGTTGAAGCAAATGCGATTATCGCGAATAATTTGGAAAAGAATAATTATTTCCTCACAATTTTATAGAATTATGAAGAATTTCTTAACAATATTCATTTTCCATCAAATACAAATAAACTGCAAAAGAGAATTCTATATAGATACACGCTTGAGCTGCAAATTTTGGAGCGCGATCTATCTTGGCCTTCTATCTTTTTCTCTTTTGTACGATCCCTGTCTCTTTCACTCCAGTTTCGTTTAACTACATGAACAATTAGCAAAGAAGCTCCATGCCGACGATGTCGGTGATTGTAAAGGGGGCCCTGCTGGTCCGAGAGGCCTTCTTGCTCGAAGACGTCGAATATGCAGCTTGGAAATTCGTGCACTTTCAGTGCTTTCAATCCATCGGTCCACCGCATTATTCAACGTTGCTTCATGATATTTTCTTTAGTTCTTCACCAGTCTCTCTTCTTTTTCTCAGTCACACTCTCAATCGTTCTTTTCTTACATTCTCTCTTTCTGTCTCTCTCTCTCTCTCTCTCTCTATCTCACTTTATCTCCTTGCACATCTATTAAAGGTGTTGAATCACTTGCCCTACGCAAATTTCTATTCTCTCTGATAAATTCATAGATTTGTGTGCATATGGAAAAATGACATTATCCGCCGATATCTCTTGGACAAAATATTCATGTTTCGTTGGCAAACAAATATATATCCCAGTAAGCAACTGTTCACAAACTGTTAACAGAATGGCAGTAAATTCGTTCAAAAAAGGCAAATTCGGTATATCAATATTTATATTACGCTCGTATTCTGCTTGCAAAGTGTCAATATAATTTGGTAGGTTTTGTTCAACTTCCACTATCGGAAATCTGCACCAAACTTGCGTGCCAATGCCCGATTGTGTATACAAATTCTTAATTATATTTTTTGTGACATTCGATATAACAGATTCTGTATAAATTTTTGTAATCTTCTCATTTGTCAATTAACGCTTTGCAAAATCTATTAAAGTTACACTTAGCTGGGATATACTCGACATCTTCATGTAAACAAAAGAAACTTTCATTTAAACGCAATACTCTAATCCGAGAAACGTTAACATAATTCTCCTCCCAAAAATCGAATAATTCAAAGCAATATTTACGTTATATTTTGCGTGTTAAGAATCAATGAGAGGATGGAAATCTGGATGGGCTCGCGATACATAAGATTACTCGTTATCAAAAAGCAATGCACAATTGCTCGTACAGCAAGCAAGATGTGTAGTACTGCAAAAACCGACGAGTTAAATATTTCTAGATTTCTGATAAATTTATTCAAATGTTTAAAAAGGGTGTACATGTACAAAGGAAGAAATATATATGAATAGACAAGACTTGTTGCCTTACCTAGTAAAAGATTAGAATTAGGAAGACTATTCCAGTGTGATGCCTTCATATTGTTGCCTCACTCATATATCGAAGATTAAAACACAGTGCCCACCATCGAAATAGAACACTTTTTTATATTCTCTCAACGGAGAAATTATGTATCTTATTCCGAAATAATTAAATTTGCTTATAAAATATATATTCTTTCAATCGCGTTTTAATGAATATTTTATCGATTACCTGCTAAAACGAAGATTCTTAATATATGAAAAAGTTCGTAGTCGAATGTCATTTGGTGTCAATCCTAATGGCTTCGTTCTTCTAACAAGAGATGTTAATTTTCTGTGATCCGCACAGAACACACAAGAGCCGTTAATTGTCCATACTGCACGATGAATAAATCATTACGGCTTATTATATCTTCTATGACACGCTAATAATAATTTTTTGGGGGAAAATAAATAAAGGGTATACTATTAAGAGATATTACGCTATGCTATGCCTGGAAGAAATATAGTAATTAAAGGTACACATAGGCAAAAAAATGTCCGATGTAACATCAAAACAGAGAAACCATCAGTAATATTCGCAATATATAAAAATATCGCGTTAAATAATACCGGATCTCGTTGTTTATCTTCAGCGGCCGTCCATCTGCAAACTCAATATGATAGAATTAGTAAGTATATATAATGCAGCACGCCAATGTACAAAGCTTAAGCAGTCATTATTCATTTACAATCATTATTCTAAAATAGAATTTTGTGAGACTATACAATACATAATATAAAAAAACCCATTATATCTTCTTATAAAAATGATAAATTTGTAAAAACAGTAATAAAATAATATATTTTATATTCTAAATAGAATATATAAATACTATAAACATATAATTATATATTTAATTATTTATTTTGATTCCTCATTGAGAATATATTTTAATGTAAATAAAATAAAAATTATATGCATATAAT
>NW_017304543.1:4038224-4042553 GCF_001594115.1 Trachymyrmex septentrionalis
TTTACTAGGCCATTGATACATTTTTTCAATCAATAAAATATTAACAGATTTTAAAGATATTTTTTCTTTTTGTACATATTTTTTCTGTATTTACTATTTCCTTAAAATTTATATTAATAATTCAATATAAAAATATTTCTAAGGTATTAATTATATTTCCGATATTCATATCAAATGAAACTTAAAAGTTTAATCTTATATAGTGTATATAGAGTAAAATTTTTAGGTAATTAAAAATTTAATCTATAGACTGCTTTATCTAAGGACATTAGCATATGTTTACATTTAAATTAATATAAAAGTACTAGTATTTTAAAAGAAAATTATGATAAAAATCATGTATTAATAAAGAAATTTTATACACAATTTGTAATAGGATACCAGTATACTTACGTTTAGGTTTTGGCGGAATCAGCTTAATTCCTCCCTTTTTCTCGTCGCTTGGTGGGGTTGTTGGTGAATCCAATGATACCTTCATACGTCTTTCCACTAATGGAACGTCTCTCATAGGCGATGGTCTCTTCAAAGGTAATTTCGGAGGTAGAATCTTCTTATCAACAACAGGAGCCACTTTCTTCGATCTAGGTGGTGGTGGTTTTACTTCTTCTTCTAGACCCGTAGATCTGAATTTAGAATTAAACGTCTTCACAGTCTTCGGCCGCGTCCCTGAATCCTGGCTACTTTTTCTATTCTCAATGGAAATAGATATATTCTTTTTTTCGGTTATAATTTGTTTTGTCGCAATAACATCTTTCTTCGAATCCTTTTCTTTATTTTCTTTCGAGCTATCGCGCGACTCGGTTGAAGTCTTCCTTCCACTTGTATCGCCTGATTTCTCATCTTCCGTTCGCTTCTTCGGTATCTTACCCATCTTAGAACTCAAAGCTACACCCTGTACCTTCTCCAGAGTCGCCTTGTCTTTTTCGGCTTGATCCTTTTTCTGCTTCTCTTTCTCCTTATCTCGTTCTTTGTCTCGCTCCGATCTACTCCTGTTTGAGCTATGCTTGCTAGACGAGCTAGAATGATGTTTATCCTTATCCTTGGAAGACCTATCTTTGCTAGAGCTGGAGCTTTTAGAACTACTGCTATTACTACTACTAGAACCTGAACGGTGACTACTAGATTTATGGGATGTAGAACTGCTGCGATGTGCACTGGAACTCGTGCTATGCTTAGAACTTTTAGATGATGATGATAACGAAGAGGAAGATGAGCCATGATGATGGCTGCTATTTTTCTTATCAGAACTACTACTAGATTTTTTATCATCTTTTTTATGAGAGTCCCTATTTTCTTTGTCACTAGATTTACTGCTATCACTACTAACAATATCTTTAGAGTCTTTAATGTCTTTGCTTTTAACACCTTCAGTGTCCTCAATATCTTTAGAACTAACTAGAGTTTGTTTCACTTCACTAGGAACGTGTCCCGAATCATCTGATTGTACAACATCTACTACATCGTCTCGAACGATAGTCGCACTGCCATTTTCTTCTGTCTCGTCTAATTCCTCCGAATCTGCCTTAACTTCCTTAATGTTTAAGACTTGTTCACTATCCGTACTCGTACTAGTTGTATTTAGGGCGTTATTTATATTCGCGGCATCTGTTTCTACCTTCGTGAGAACCTGATTGCCATCGCGAATAGTAATCTTATAAACAGGCTTTGATGCTGTCGAAGGCGTTGTCGTCGGCGTTTGTAAAACAACAAAGGATTGTTTTTTACATTGTTGTTGTGTTACTTGCGGTTGTACTTGCGTTTGCTGAACCTTGCCAACAATTTGCACCACTTGCGGTTGTAGCCTTTCCTGCAGTTGTTGTTGCTTCTCTGAATCTTGCTGATTTATTGGAATACTCACAGTAGATTGAGTAGATTGTTGTTCGAGCTTCAAGTCCTGTACGTGAACAGTTGCAGTTTCAGTGATATTTAAAATTTGAGGAGTGTTTACAGAGTACTGTAACTGCCGTTGTTGTTGTGATGATGAAGGAGTAGTCGCGGTTTGAGCAATAGTAGCATTCGATTGTACTGGAACCGTCATTATTTGAGCCGGCACCGAATTCGGCGCCGCTTCTCCCTTTACAATTTTCAGCCACTGTTCTACAAGTCGACTAGCCAATGTCCGAACACCTTGATGACTACCTTCCTTCGACAAACCCTTGATTAACTTTGGACAATTGTTACTCTTCAACCGCTCAATATCTACTGGACAAAGCAGTAGAAGCTCGAGAAGTTCTTGAATGAGAGCCCAATTCTTGGCAAGAATGCCATCAGTGAGCCATGTGTGAATGAGATTCCATCCTCCAGCGCTCATAAATCTATAAAAGAAGGAAGTGCAAAATGTAAAATAATCTATTATCTTGTACTATTGGATAAATAATATATTATCTTAAATTATATACTCTATTTTAAATTCTAATTTCCCAATACTATTTAAAATTTCAATATTTTGAAGAATAAATATATCAAAGGCTGCGTTCAGCAGGAAAAGCAGCTTTACAACTGTCATAAAATTTTTTAATATGACTGGTTTCGCCTTTTTCTCACTTGACCTAAATGTATAAACCAATTATATTCAAAAATTTTACAACAGTTGCGAAGTTGTTTTTTCTGTTAAACATAGCCAAAAGTGTTAGATTTCAATATTCATGAATACTGTGAACGGTGGCGGGATAGATCAAATTTAACTGTTGCGGAACGGATCCGTAAGCACTCACTGCTATTGGTGTATTCTTTTAGATCAGCAGCGAGCACTCACGGATTTGCTCCGCAACAGTTGAATCTGCTGAACGCGATCAAGTTCTTTTGTCCTATCCCCTCCATTCCCTCATCACTCGTAGTATTCATATAGTAGTGTCTGAAATCTGGAAACTCGGTAAAAAAATAATTCATATATATACATATATATATATATATATATATATATGATTTTTTACACAAATAAAAGATAATTGCATCATTACGTTTTTAAAGTCTTTAAATTATTATTCTTCTATAAAAAGTTTTTGCAATAATATATCAGATCTGTATTCTGATAATATAAATTATGAAATTCTGAATGAGTTTTGGTATATTGAAATGTAAGGCTCGTATCAGTAAAAACGGCACACGATAAGCACCGCCTAATGGTTCTGAGCCTTTCACAAATTTTTCTTGCATGTTTATAATATTTCTTTCACACAAACATACGAATTGTATATACTTGTGTATCTCAACATGCTGAATAACAATTTCTTTTTTTTTTAATTATTAATTTAAAATATAATAACAAATGATATAATCAAATGTGTAAAATTAAATGTTATACATATAGATTTTATTTAAATACTTACTGGCTAAGTAAGTCCGTATTAGTCGTTTTCAATATTTGTATGTAAATGCATTTTGAAACAAGTTTCTTAGAAAATTTTGTCATTAAATTAGCTAATCGATGAACTTCCTCTCTACTCTTAATGCCTCCTGTGGGGCCCAATAAAACGCTAAGACATTTGAGTAACGATAGAGGATCTATACGTGGCTGAAATACAAATTTAAGAAGACATTATTAATATATATATGTATTTTTAAAAACAAGATGATTATAACCTTAAAATATTGCAAAAAAATTATTAAAATAAAAATATATACAAAGTATTTATTTGAATCTTAAGAAAAACTTAAGAAGTTTTCAGTCATGAAGATATTTTTTGTTATAAAACTTAAATAAAAGTTTGAAGATTTAAAGTAAACATAAATTTCTTATTTTTTCTTATCCAAAAAATAAATTCTTTTATTACATAAGAAAAAATCGAAAACAAAGATTATAGACATTTTAGACTATTTCAACAGTCTGATATAAATATCTGAACAATTAGCTTACAGTGCAGTATTAAATTAATGATTTACTATTGTAGAGATATTTCATTTAAAAAAGTAAAAATTTATAATACATCATATTTATTATTGCAAAACTATATTTTGTTTTCCATGATTATCATTCACAGACAATATCAAATAAGAGTAATAATAATAGAAGGATAGTTTTAAATAAAAATCAAATAATCATTGTATATATATGTATATAATTTCTTATAGACATATGAATATCTATGAAGTGTCGAAATAATAAATCATAAAATTAACAATGTAAGTCAATCAAATCTAAATTTTGAAAGTCCAAATTTGCATAAGACAATCAGTTTTTAATATTATCTTGTGATTTTTATAAGTTATAAAAAAAGTACTTTGAACTCAATCTTCATAAAGATATTTTAAATATGTTAAATAAAAGATCAAAGGTCATTAATACATTGGCCGACGGCAGTTGTTTGTAAATTATAATTATTTATCACA